>NC_134413.1:44492865-44720365 GCF_038048845.1 Mixophyes fleayi | reverse complement strand
GGGCTTGGTTTGGTAATAATTAACTCGCCTTTTTGTTTCCAGGGCTCTGGCAAGCTTATCAGCCATTTCCCACCTTGCCTGCAGGACATTCAGATGCAGACACATACCTGGGGATTGAGAACCAGTAGATATAGAGTGGCTTTGCTATTTCTTATTTCTTTTTCAGTGTGTGTGTGTTTTCTATTTGCTGTACATTACAGAACACTTCTGGTTCTAGTCTTGGCTGAAGCACTGTATTATTGTGTATTTCTATAGTGTTACAGTTGGCTATATACTGTACAGTTCTTCTTTGTTATAAGATAGTTCTACAGTGTGTCTCTCATTTACCTTTTTGTTTTGCAATATGTCAGAAAGAGGGACCAGGGGCCAAATCCATTGCTGTCTTTGTAATGTACTAAACTTGTACTAGGTGTGAGACCTGAGCGGGCGCTCGTCTGCTGGTGCGGCGGACATCATGGAACCAGCCTGGGCCAAGGAGCTTACACTGTCTATTGCCGAATTAAGGAGAGACAACCCACACCTGGGAATGGTAGGTGCCGATACCTTTTTCTCTTCTCCTGGTACGCAATCCTCAGACACCATTCTTTCTTTACAGGTGTCTCGGTTGCTGCAGGGTGGTGGTGGTCCAGGGGTCTCCCAAGAGCCTTTTTGGATGAGTAGTTTGTAATGCAGTTGTTTTCTGGAGTGTCTAATTCCAGTGAAAAATTGTTCCATTGTTGCATTCGAGTAAACGCTTGAGTCTGGCTATTGCCCAGAAGTTAGTAGATTCGGACACTGATCCATTCGATTTGGGTGACGGTGATGTTCTAGAGGATTCTGACTATGAGGACTTGCCCACAGGTGAGGAAGATATGTCCAATAGACCAGGCATTGAGGACCTTATCCTGGCAGTGCGAAAGGTTTTTAACCTATCGGATGGGGAACAATCTGTATCACAGACCTTCATGTTTAAAAGTGCAAAGAAAAAAATGATTTTCTTCCCTCCTTCCTCCTGCACAACTGTTGGAAATTTGGGACGAGGCCAGACTTATGCCTGATAATTTTCAGATTCCCAGATGATACAAAGTTTTCTACCCCTTTCCAGTTTCGGAGGTAGGATCATGGGAGACTCATCCCAGTATCGATGCTCCTATTGCACACTTGACGAAGTCTACCGTTTTTCCGTTGCTGAATGTAGCGTTGCTTATCGACAGTACTGACAAAAAGTGTGAAGCAATTTTGAAATAGATTTATTTAGTGTGTGGGATGTCCCTGTGCCCGGTGCTGGCGTCGGCTTGGGTTGTCAAAGCTGTTGAAAAATGGGCCACTACCCTTCATACAGGAATTCAGTCTAGCGTGGCTCCTCTGGCAGAGCATATTAAATATGCTGATGAGTTTTTAGGGGATGAGGTTCTGGATGCTGGTCAGGGGTTGTCAAAAACCTCTTCCTTAGCAGTAGCAGCTAGGTGCACATTGTGGTTAAGATCTTGGGAGGCGGATGCTGATTCCAGAAGAGCTTTGGAATCTTTCCCATATGATAGAGCGGCTTTTTTTTCTCCTTTGGACAAATTCATCACTGAGGCCACAGGGGAGAAGAGTACTCTTCTGGTAGCTGCGCAAAAAGCAAAAGGTAGGCGTTTTCGCTCCTTTCGGTTTGTCAGCCGCTCTAGACATGGTTCTTCCAGAAGCCAAGCTCCAGTTACAAGGGGAGGGGGCGATGAGGTAGACAGGACGTTGCCCTGCCCCCAAGCCAGCAGGCAAACAAGCAGCATGACTTCCTGCATCCTCCACCGGAGGCTCCGGTGGTGGGAGCGCGTCTACTGCTCTTTCAGGAGCGGTGGCTCAGGTCCACCACAGATGCCTGGGTGAAAGGTATAGTGTCCAGGGGCTACATCTTGGACCTAGTGGCTGCACCTCCACGGCGTTTCATAACTACAAATTTTCTTAGAGAAAACACAGGCTTTGCAGGGGGCAGTACAGTCACTTCGGGATGCCTGGTTGATTGTTCCAGTTCCGTTGGGGGCAGAAAGGTTAAAGATTTTACTCTCACCTTTTTATGGAGCAAAAACCGAATCAGTCCTTCAGACCAATTCTAAACCAGAAAAACCTCAACACCTGCTTAGGGGTACCCAGCTTTCGAATGGAGTCTATCAGATCAGTTTTAAATTCCATGAAGAAAGGCGAGCACTTAGCATCCTTGGATATCAAGGATGCTTACCTACATATTCCGATATGGACAGGTCATCACTCGTTTTCAGTTCAGGGCTCTCCCATTCGGTTTGGCCACCGCACGGCGAGTATTCGGCTATAACAGCAGCTCATCGGCGTTTACAGGGGGAGACTATTTTACCTTACCTAGATCACCTGCTGGTCAAGACGGAGTCTGTACCTCGGCTTCAGTCACATCTGCAGGGACTTTCTGAAGGAACACTGATGGGTGATCAACTACAAAAAATCCAGTTGGATACCAACCCAACGTATGGTGTTCCTGGGATTATTGTTTGACACAAATTGTCAGAGTTTTCCTCCCTTCAGAAAAAGTGGGGAAGATCCGGCGTCTGCTGAAAGATCTTTTATCTCTAAATCGTGTCTCAGTACTTCAGTGTATAAAGTTACTGGCTCACATGGTTTCCACGTTCGAGGCTCTGCAGCTTGCTTGTTGCCATTTGTGCAAGTTCCAGCAGGAGATAATGGCAAAGTGGTCAAGGTTGGATCCCCGCTGAGAAAGGCAGGTCTTTCAGTTGTCACAGACAACACGCCTCTCTTTTCTGGTGGTTGACGAGGGACATCCTAACAAAGGGGTGTCCTTTCTTGATGTGGGACTGGGTGGGGTGCAGTCACTCTTCACCTCAGATTGCAAGGGACTTAGACGCCAGAGGAAGCACGTTTGCCCATAAATGTTCTGGAACTACAGGCAGTATTCAATGCTCTAATTCAAGCACAGTCTTTTCTGGCACGTCGGCCAATCCGAATACAGTCGTACAATGCTACGGCGGTAGCTTACATAAATCATCAAGGAGGGACAAGGAGTCCTCTTGCCATGAAGAAGGTGTCAAAGATAATGAAATGGGCAGAACAGCAAGTTCCTGCAAATTCAGCTGTGTTCTTTCTGGGGGTGGACAACTGGGAGGCCGACTACTTAAGTCAGCATGCCCTGCACCCAGTCGAATGGTCGCTCCATCCGGAGGGGTTTTTTCAAATATTCCTCCGCTGGGGTCAGACAGAAATAGACATGATGGCCTCACGGCACAACCGCAAGGTAGAAAGGTATTGTGCCTGATCAAGAGATCCTCAGGCTATGACTGTACACTGGAACTTTAAGTTGGTGTACCTTTACCCTCCACTTCCGATGCTGCCGCGGATCTTGCAGAAAGTGAGAGGTGAAAGGGTTCCAGTGACTCTACTGTCACCAGAGTGGCCGAGAAGAGCGTGGTACTCTGATGTTTTAGACATGTTGGTAGATCGTCCTTTGTGTCTGCCTCTCAGGAAGGATCTTCTCAGTCAAGGTCCATTCTTTCTTTCATCAGGACCTAGATCGATTTGGCTTTGACAGTTTGGAGGTTGAATCCTTGATTCTCAGAAAGAAAGGGTTTTCGTAGAGAGTGTTTAAAACCATGATCCAGGCTAGAAAACAATCATCCACCATTTATCACCACATTGGAAAGCATATATATGTTGATTTGAGAAGATCGACGTGCCTACTAATTCTTTTTCGTTTAGCTATGGTGTTGGCTTTTCTGCAAGATGGTCTGGAAGAGGGATTGAAGCAGACGTTTTTCAGGGTGTACTTCATGTACAACTGCCTTTTGTTCTGCCAGTGGCTCCGTGGGACATAGACTTGGTCCTTTCGGCGCTTCAAATGTTGCCCTTTGAACCTTTGGAGTCTGTTTCTTTAAAACTTCTTGTGGAATGTGACCTTTATGCTGCCCATTGCTCCGGCCAGACGGTTTTCGGAGTTGGCAGCCCTGTCATGTCAGGCTCCTCTGATTTTTTTTTTTTTCTCATGGTCGTGCACTGCTAAGAACTAAGCCTTCGTTTCAGCCAAAGGTGGTCTCGAGGTTTCGCATAAATCAGGAATTTGTTCTGTCGGTTCTTCCTCAGGACTCGCTGGCGGCTGGTCAAGACTCTGTCTCTTTGGATGTGGTCAGAGCTTTGAGGATTTATATGGACCGTATAGCTTCGGTTTGGAAGACCGATAGTCTTCTAATCCTGTATGACGATCACAAGCGTAGCTGGCCGGCCACAAAGCAGGCGGTGGCTAGATGTATCACTGCTACTATCCGGCAGGCGTACATTTTGGAGGTCTCTCCAGTTCCTGAAGGTCTGACAGCTCATTCCACGAGGTCGGTTAGCGCCTCTTGGGAGGCACAGTATGGAGCCTCGGCTGAGCAGTTGTGTAGGGCAGCTACTTGGTCTTCTATTCTTACATCCACCAGGTTTTATCGTTTCCATGTATTTGCTTCAAAAGACACAAATTTTGGGCGTAAAGTCTTATGTGCCGCTCATTCTGAGCATTCCCACCCGTAGGGACTTTGGAATGTCCCCAAGGTGGGCAGTGTCCCCCAACTAGTGTGAAAGAGAAAATAGGATTTTTGTACTTGCTGTAAAATCTTTCTCTGAACACGAGTTGGGGGACACTGCGCTCCCACCCTTTCCTACAGTTCTGTTGGTTGTTTTCACCCTCTCTTTCGGCTTGGTAAGTAAACTGAGCTCTTCCTGTGGAGGGGGCATAGAGGGGAGGGGAGCAGACTAGACATTTTTTTTTTTTTTTACTGCTTTTACTCCCACATCGCCCTCTTTACCCCAAGGTGAGCAGTGTCCCCCCAACTAGTGTGAAAGAGAGATTTTACGTTGAGTACATGAATCCTATTTTTAGAAGCATTGTAAAGGACCAGCAGATAATTGGGTTTTCCTACACTAATGTCCATATGACATCCAATAAGTGAAGACGGTCCCTCGTCTTTTGCAGAATGATTCTGACACGATGCCAAAATCACAATGTCCTGATTTAAATATAATTTAAAAACCTCTTTAGGCTGAAACGATGATTTCATATGGAGAATGACTCTTTCCTTATTTAAAAGAAAAAAAAAAAAACAGATAAGGAGATATATATGATAGAGTTCTCATGACCACAGTGACATTGACTGATTTCTTATGAGTTTTCTTCAGAAGAGAAGCTGTCCCTGAACCAGAGCATTGTCCACCCTTAGGTTTAGAACATTGATCGGAAGCTCGGCTTCCACAGAGGACAGCTGTTTCTAAAATCAGCAGTGAAGAGCGACAGGCCCCTGCCTCAAAGGCTGGCAACCGTCATCACATTTGTCCAGTGCATAATTGCACAAGAATGACCCTTGAGTTTTTTTTTTTTTTTAAAACCTTCAGCCACCAGTGGAGCGAACAATGCATCCCTTGGAGAAACTGAAATCTGTTGTGTGGTCAGGTGATAGTGATACTTGCCCCATTTCATTTTTCATTAGATCTGGAATGCTCTAAAATGGCCTAGAATGTTGAAGCCATCTTCCCAAGGCCCTTCTTGCAGAAGAGGGCAGATATCTGTCTGACTCGTTGCACAGACAGATAAAGTGTATTGTCTCCCAATCTTGTCTCCTGACAACCTTTGCTGTCAGGTGTCCTATAGCAGCCACAGAAAGACCTCTTGGTAGGAACCAGATTGAAGCATGGTGGCTTAGTGGTTTGCACTTCTGCCTCACAGAACTGGAGTCATGAATTAATTTCCTGACCAAGGCTTTATTTGTGTGGAGTTTGTATGTTCTCCGCATATTTTTTGTAGGTTTTCTCTGGGTGCCCTGTTTCCTCCCACACTCCAAAAATATACTAGTAGGTTAATTGGCTCATTAGAAAATTAAAACTAGTGTGTGTGTGTGTGTGTGTGTGTGTGGAGCTTACAGTCAAAATTCTCACAAAGGGACAGGGACTGATGTCAATGACAAATATTCTCTGTACAGTGCTGCGGAATTGGTTGCGCTGTATAAATAGATGGTGGTAATGATTTCTGATTGATAAGCTAACCATGGGACTCTTGTATACGTTTCATTTCTCAGTAAAGTGCTTGAAGCATTCAGAGACTCCGCCTTGCTCAAGAGATTGTCCAGATAAGGGATAATCATCACCCTCCCCCCCCCCCCCCCCCCCCACCCTCCCTGGACCTCAACACCGAAGCATGCAACCCATAGTCTTTGTGGATACACTTGGAGCTGTTGCCAGACCAATAAGAAGGCCCAAAACTGTAAAAGGTGGTAACGGATTGCGTATCTGAGATTACCTCCACGCTAAGTAATGTATAAATAGCTACTCGCAGGGCCTCTCATTTTACCACCATATTGATCAACCTGAGGGCTGGTAGTTAAAAACATCTGGGTGTAGTGTTCTGAAAATATCTGATATAGCCCCAATAATGCCCTTTACTTAGGAATCTGAAGTTGAGTTGAAGCATTCATCCCTATATAGAATCAGATCCCACCACAGCTTCTGCCAGATGGACTCCATGCCCATCATGTAGACAAATGTCCTGAAGGCTTGACTGCAGGTTTCTTTGCAGACCAGACCTTTTTACCTCTATGCTGTTCTCCACGATGGATAGAGGACTGCCATCTCAATACCTGGGCCTTAGCTTCACCAGCAGCGTGAAGGACCGAAAATTAGATCACCCCCCCTTTCAGAAAATTCATCAGCGTTAAGCACCTATTTCTGTTAGTCACCTTGCTAATAATCATATCCAGCTCATGCACATCGCACAAAAAGGTCAGTGACTTCAGGGTCGACTCTGAATCCACCTCCAAAGTCAGAGTCCAGAGAGTTCAGCAGGTAGTGACCACTGAAGCTGAAATTCTAGATGCAATCGGACCAGCAGTCAGAGCCACGCTACCAAGATATCCAAACACCTCTTGTATGTGCACAACCAATGACACTAATTCAGACCTAGGCCTCCCTGACTGCAAACCTTCCAAGAGCTGCTTGGACCACTTCTTTACAGCCTTGTTGACCCATGCTGAATCTACAATGAGTCTCAGAGAGCACCAATCACTACATAAATAGACTTGCGAACAGTCTCTAATTTCCTATCAGTACTATCATTAAGGGCAGAGGCATTCAGGATCATAATAGGGGTGGCCTTAAACAGTCTTGCTATAGGAGTGCTCACCTTGGATAGACTTTCCCATTTTATCTGTATCTATTTTGAGCAAAGTATAAAGGGTTAGTAACCTGTGAGAAAACTGAAACGTCTGTCAGGTTTAGACACGGCTAACTGAGCAAATTATCCAAAAGTGGAGATGAGGTTTCTTCCTCTTGAGTGTTGTGCACAGTGTATCGTCAGACTGTGCCGATTCCTCACTGTCCTTGATGTGTAATACCTCGCACACTAGTAGATTACTAGTCAAAACACTAAAAATCTTCAATATCTGCTTCTTCTGCTACCTCACTGCCCTCTTGGGAGAAGCCTAACTGACCACTAGGTAACCTAAAACCTTGCCCAGTGAAGACTGTCTGCCTGCTTCAAAGTGACTGCAGTAGTGGTAAATTGAAAGCATCACATTCTGTGATCTCTTAAACAAACACAATAAAAAACAAAACAAAAACCCCCTGCCGGATATGGGAGGTGGGGGGTGGGTATACAGAGGAGGGAGGAGCTTAAGAATTGATTTAAAGTGCCAACATTTTTATTGAGCCTCTGTTTCCTCAATTGGGGGGATGAGAAATTAAAGTTATTACCTTCATACAACCGCCCTTGCTATATTGGCTGTTTTGAACTTTATTTTATTTTTTTCTCTAGAGGAAGAAGTTGTTTCAGCACAGTTACATTCACAAACTTTTAAAGCTTCTAGTATCAAAAGACGAAGGAACAAAGGAAGTAAGTACAGATCCTTAATGCAAATGTTTTTGCTCAAATAAATGAATGCAAATCCCTTTAGAAGTTGTTCCTTTAAACTACTATGTTGAGGTTCTTTAGTAAGGCCACAACTTAAATAGTTAGCTCTTTTGCTGGATCCTATATTTTTTGTGGACAATTTTGAATCTAAGATCTGTTTGGAATCTGTATGCATTTGTCCTTGTTTCTATTTGAATATTGATTTACTGAAGTCCAATTTTAATCTGTTAGAATTTTCTTGGTCTGTTTGCTAATTTATAACGAACATAAAAATGTTATAACTGTCATAATAGTAGACAAATGTATATAAATATTAAATCATAGAAATCTTTTATAATTTTCTTTTTCTTTTTACCTCATTGCAGTGGGATCAAAGAAAGTAAAGGACAGCACTAGCAGTGAACTGAGCACATCAGGTAATGAATATATTGAAATTAAGTCTGCATATATTATCCACATTAAATATGCAAGACTTAATACCATTATGACCATAACCACATCAGTCATTGTTGCTTCAGTACAGCTTGAAAGTGTACGCGTAAAATAACAGTCTCATACATAGCAATGTGGTCAGTCAGACATACTCAGAGTAACAACCTCAACCCATTTGGTAGCCCAGATAGGAAGGCTAGTCCTCAGCCTAACTTTGTGCACATGATGAAATAATCCCACAGCATTCGGGATTGTAAAAATAACACTATTGTGGATTGTAAACAACAGTGCAAAAAACTAGGGGGTTGGAGTAGATCCCAACATGTTCACTAAAGCGCTTCGTTTTCCTTCAACAGCATCTCGTAGTTGAGATAGCAATTAAATCATTTGTATAATACAACAGGCAAAAGAAAATTAAATGGAAACATTTTATTTTGTAATGCTTATTGAAAACATAATCTCTCTTTCCTATCATTGGGGGACACTACGAGACATTGGGGTATAGTAGGTGGGACTAGGAGTTTAGACACTGACTTGTTTTTCCCTCCCCTACTATCCCCCCTCCTCCTGTTTTTTTTTTTTTTTTTTTAAGTGCCTAGGAGATAGGCGACGTTGGTATAGGCTCCTGCCTATACTTGTATTAGTGTTAGGATTTTCACGTTTTTTTTTTAATTTCCCTTTAGCTATAACGCGGGGATCGAACCTAACACCCAGAGGGGTGAATAGCCTGTTGGCGCTATTCATTCTGGGTCCCTGCGAGGGTAAGCAGAAGCCTGGTCTCACTTACCTGTACTTTTTGCCGGCAGTCCTCCCCTAGTAACGAGCAGCAGAGGCTACATCTTTGTTTCCTGTGCCATTAGGTGCCCTATTTAGGAACAGTCAATAGACCGCAGGCACAGTGCCACAGTCGCACGGGTGGGCGTCTGCAGTGCTCTCCCCGTGCGTCGGACGGACCGACCCGGATCGGCAAGTCCTCCCTCCATTACACAACGAGCAGCGGGGAAGAGAGTAGGGATCGCTCTCCTCAGGAGGCAATTTGCTTACTCCAAAACGCTGCACGCTACCTGGGCAATTTATTATGCATTGGTGATCCATGGAGTCAGCCATATTTAGGGAGGTCTGTAGAAAGGGCGACCTCCCTACTTCCTGGCGCAGAAGTGGCCATCTTGGATTGCTGGAACACGGAGATCATCATGCTGCTCCTCTGCTCTGCCTTTCATCAACTGGTATCATATTCTAATTGTAATATTTAGAGATGATTGTCATACATTATATGCTGTTTACAAAATCAGGACTATTGTTTGTGTCTTGGGATTGGTGTATTTTCAAAGATTTACCTGGTATAGAGACTTGGTAGAATCTTTTTGATTTGTAGTCAGACTCTAGCTCTCAGACTTATCTATACCTAGAGAAAACAATATTTGCTTTTTATATTGTATTTAATCTGTATACATTTTAGAGATGTCTGAGAATGGGACGTTCAAAAATAAGGAATCCTCTGGTATGTCTGCGCTGCATTATACATGTGCCAAATGTAATGACAAATTATCTGTTGGACAGCCTTACCAAGATGCTCGCTGTACGGCTTCAGATGCAGCAGCTATGGAAGAACCGTCCTAGGCTAAGTCACTAACAACCACCATGGTGGAACTCACCCGGGTGACGATACAGTCCGCAGAGGTCAGTGAGGTTTCTGTTTCCCACACTTTTACACAATCACTAGTGGCCGCAGGCACATCTTCCTCTTCCTGAACTGATTCGGACTGGGAACGCCTGCTTACAGTATCCCACAGGGCCAAGAGAATCATTTGTAATGCATCTCAGGGCCGCTATCATGATTGACCATTCCTCAGAGGATCTACAGGAAGATGACTCACTTAGTTCTGTACATTCTGCCCCTGCCCATAATGTTGATAACCTCATTCTGGACATCAGACCTACCTTGGGTTTTGCTGAACCGGAGCCCACGGCCCTATCAGGGATCTCCTTGTTTAAAAAGACCAAGGCGCAGGTGGCCATCTTCCCACCGTCCCCTCAAATGATGTATATGGTATTTGACGCATGGAAGAGGCCAAATAAGCAGTTTATGATGCCGGGCAGATTTAAGTCTCTATACCCTCCAGCAGAGGACTCCATTAAATGTGAGGCTTCCCTTAGAGTTGACACTCCTGTGGCACGCTTGTCTTCCTCTTCGGCTATCCCAACTCGGGAGCGGGTTTCACTTAGGGACCCCACTGATAAGAAGTACAATCAGTCCCTCCGCTCAGCTTATATTACGGCAGGCAGTATGTTTAGACCCACAATGGTGGTTGCCTGGGCTAACAAGGCTATACAGCATTGGGCTGAACTGCCGGGTAAGGGTATTCAAGACAATGTCCCACGTGCGGAAACCCTGTCTTTGGCCGAGCATATCCTGGACACTTCAGATTACGTAGCACAGGCAGCCATGGATGTTGTGTCAGTAAATGCCAAATTCTCTGCCCTCATTATCGCAGGTTGTCGTACCTCATGGTTACAATCTTGGACAGCGGATGCTGATTCAAAAGCGAGTTCTAGAGGGTTTACTTTTTGATTGGTTTACCCTGTTTGGGTCAGAATTAGAAAAGGTAATTCAGGTGGCCACATGAGGAAAAGCAGTGCGTTACCCACGGACTCCAACAGACCACGACAAGGATGATTTCGGTCCTTTCGTTCCTTTGCCCGGGGCCGGGGTTCTCCGTTCAGAGGCCAATCCGCTGCCCCCAGGGGAGCGTATAGCAGAGATAGGGGCGCTGTTAGGCGAGAAACTTCGAGACCGGGTGACAAGCACGTTGCAAAACAGTCTTTCTCCAGGGGATTCTGTGGTGGGGGCACGTCGTCTTCATTTCCACCGCCAGTGGTGGACATCCACCACAAACGTTTGGACACAAGGAATTGTGTCCCGGGGATATGTCATAGATCTAGTCCAATTGGGAAGGAGGTTCTTCACCATGGCAACCCCACTTTGTCCACTCAGGCGCAGAGCACTTCAGAAGGCAATCCAGAATTTGCTAGCAGCCAGAGTTATTGTTTCCGTTCCAATGCAGGAGAGAGGTCAGGGGTTTTACTCCAGCCTCTTCCTGGTGCCCAAACAGGAAGGATCATTACATCCAATTTTAAATCTGTAGTCTCTCAACAAGCATTTAAGACCTCAGAAGTTCCGGATGGAGTCCTTCGGACTGTCATCGCCGGAATGGAACAGGGGAGAGTTCCTGGCCCTCATAGACATCAAGGATGCCTACCTATATGAAGGGGTCACCATTGTCTCCTCCGCTTTGCAGTGGGGAAATCCCACTTTCAGTTAAAGGCCCTACCTTTCGGCCTAGCGAGTGTTCACCAAGATCATGGCGATCATGGCTGGGCTCCTGGTCAGAAGGCAGTCACGATAGTTCCCTATCTGGACGATCTTCTGAAGCGTCGTCCGCATTGCTTTTACCTCATCGCATCCAGATCACAATGCAATTTCTGGAAGCACACTGATGGGTTCTATATTTAGCCAAGTCTTCTCTCATTCCGCAACAGCGAATGCAATCACTGGGCCTCTTGTTCAACACAGTGACTCAGAGAGTATACTTGCTGAAAAAAATGGACCCTTCTAAGAAAGAAAGAGCGCTCTCTCCTCAGTTGCATGAAACTCCTGGGGAAGATGGTGTCAATGTTCGAGGCGGTGCCGTTCGCACTGTTCCACTCTCGCCCACTTCAGCGGGAGATCCTTCAGAAATGGTCAGGTTTTCATGTGCATTTATACAGGCAGATCATCTGCCTGTCCAATCCCACTCGTCTTTCCGTCTCTTGGTGGCTATCAAAACAAAATCGGGAGAAGGGTCAGTCTGGACATGGACCTTAGTCACAACAGACGCAAGTCTGTTAGGCTGGGGAGGGCTAACAGGGTCCCAGACATTCCAGGGTCTCTGGCCCCCCAGGGAGGCCACTCTCCCAATCAACGTACTAGAACTCAGAGCGGTGTACAAGACGCTGACTCGGGCACAGAGTTTCTTGTTAGAGAAGCCTCTCCAAATTCAGTCCGTCTCAACCCGTGCCAGTATCGTTGAAGGCTCATTTTACCAGAGCTGTCGGCACATCTTGGGCGGCCTGCAATGGGTCTTCAGCGGTGCAGCTATGCAGAGCTGCAACATGGTCATCTGTCCACACCTTTTTAAAATTCTACAGGTTGCAGGGTTTTGCATTTCAGAGCATTTCCCTCCCATAGAGGCAGCTTTGGTATGTCCCCGATGTCTTGCAGTGTCCCCCCAATGGTAGGAAAGAGAAATTTTTTTTTTTTTCTCACCATAAAATCGATTTCTCCTACTCCATTGGGGGGACACTGCGCACCCTCTCTTGCTCTGTAAATAATTCTGTTGTGAATTTTATTAGGGCTCCTCTTCCTCATACGCTTGGTTAGAACTAATGCTACAGGAGAGGAGGGGCATAGTAGGGGAGGGAAAATCAAGTCTAAGTGCCTAAACTCCTAGTCCCACCTACTATACCCCAATGTTTTGCAGTGTCCCCCAATGAAGTAAGAGAAATCTATTTTACAGTGAGTAAAAATCTTTGTCTTTACTCTGTAATTACTGTAAATCATGCTTTTCATAATTATTAACTAGGGGACACTTACTACAGTTATCTTTGAGTAGTTGAACATATGTAGAAGACTTTTTAAATGTTACATTTTACTTGTTATATTATAGGGAGCAGTGCAAGTAATCTATCTACCAGAAGTGAAGCGGAATGCAGGAGCCAGTCACAGCAGAGAAATACCCTTATTCCGATGTTACTCTCTGCACCTGAACATCTGCTTGTTTCATGTATATTGAGAGGAAACTATACAGAAGCACATGAGGTAGGTACAATTACACTTTTTGTGTAACTAAGACACCCATATTTTCCTACATCCTTTATTTGGCCATTTGTTTTGAGAATGCAAGAATAAATCAGATTGTATTATGGGAAATATGGAATTGGGCTGCAATGACAGAGGAGCTATATAAAATTGAAAACCAGCACACACAGAGAGACCAATCATACTTTAACAAAAAAAAAAAAAAAGATAAACATAGGATGACCACAAACTAGTATAGTGAAGGATAGTATAAAAAAGAAGGGCAAGGAGCTTAATCATAGAAGAACCAATGAATAAAATGTCAGGTTAGCAACGGTCTACAGTCAAAGTTCAACACTTCTGTATCTTGACTATAGTTGTAAACAAAATCAGATAAGTGTACAGTCAAAAATGAGTCTCCGATGCAGTATCCAACAATCTAACCATACAACATGACCCATTTCATCCAGTACAAAATGTGATGTAGAACGTAATAACCTTAATAACACCCTCCCTTATTCACCAGTATGCCTATTTCTTCTTATTACGGTGCGCTTGACTAGGGGTTTGATCAGTTTTTTGTAATCTGTCTTCCTGTCCTGCACTTCCGTGTTTTGCCAGTTATTTATTGGGCAGTTATTAAGAGACAGAGCTTTCTGATATTAGGCAGTATATTTAGTTCTAGAATGCCTTTACAGTCTTATGTGTTCACTGTACCCTGCACAGATTCAAGGCAACCCGTGCCAGACGCAATAAAGCAACCCCAAAACTTACTTGAGCCTCCTTTATGTTTCACAGTATGTATGGTGTTCTTTTCTTTGAAAGCTTTACTTTTTTGCTTGTGGACATAGAGCTGGTGTAACTTGCCAAAAAGCTTCCGTTTTAAGTAATCTGTCCAAAGGACATTCTCCCAGAAGCATTGTGGCTTGTCAATATGCCATTTAGCAGATTCCAGTCTGGCTTTTTTTTCATGTTCTTTCAAAAGTGAAGTCCACCTGGATAGTCTTCCATGCAGCACACTGTTGCTCATAAAGCGTCTTATGGTGCGATCAGACACTGACGTACCTTGACCTCGGAGTTCAGCTTCCGTCTCTTTTAAAAAATTTCTTGCCTCTTTTTCTACCATTCTCACTATCCTTCTGTGTAATCTGGGCTCGATCTTCCTCTTGCGGCCGAGTCCAGGCAAGTTGCCTACAGTCCCCTGGACTTTAAACTTCCTAATAAAATTTTACAACTGTAGTCACATGAACATAAAACTGTTTGGATATGGTCTTATAGCCTTCACCTTTAACTTGCTTGTCTATAATTCCGTCTCTGATCTTAGACCAGTGATGGGCAACTTCGGGCCAGATCCGGCCCACTTAGAGGTTCTACCCGGCCCGTCAATATTTTAAAAAATTTCATTAAAATATGCATAAAATTATTAGGGCCGACCCTGTGTGTCAGAACCTTCATTTTTATGCCTTCCCAGCTATTTCTTCCATTACACTTCATCCTTCTTCCTAAAAGGACACTTCGTATGTCAGTCACTCAAACACCTGCCCGCCACCTAATGACTGAAAGTCATGTGAGAAGAGATGGGCTGGGCCATATACTAAGACGGATTTCGATTGGCTGCTGTGTTGTCAGTTAGTGGCTCTCCAGAAAGACGGATCTGCAACAACCTGCTGAAATAAGTGCTGTGTGTAACGACCTGCCTCCTGGACTCTTGGACTTTATTATTTGTTTCTTTTATGTCTTGCAGCAGTACCTCTCTTCACCAGAGGTGCTGCTATTGAGCTTTACTTGTTTGTATCAGGGGTTAACCTGCCCTGTAATTATTCCTTGCACCTGGGTGTGTCCCTTCTTAAATCTGTCTCTCCCAGCAGTCTTTGCTGGTTATTGTTGTCCCATCCTGTTGTCTCATCCTGAGGTTATTCTCTGTGGTCACTTCCTCCTGTTTGTGCTCCTGGATTTATGCTGCTGGAGATCTATCTCAACATACAATCTGCTGACCTGTTCCTTATGTGAATCTGGGACTTATCTGTGCATTTCCCTGTGCATGCTGCCTGGAATATTTCCTCACCTCCCATTTACCTGCATCTGCTGTATATCTGCTAAATTCTGCAAGCTATTATGTCATCAACTGTTCATACTCTCCAGCAATAAACATTTTGTTTTTTCACCTATCCATGGCTCCTTAGCTGTATTTCTACATTGATCTGTGACACTGTGTCTGTACGATTGCTGCACTTACTGAGGTAACCCTGCTATATAACACCCTCCCGTCCCATTCAAAAAATGTGTATTATATATTTCGATATTTGAGTTTTTTAATTATATTGGCCCGCCTAAAGTTTTTCTTTTTTATTTGGCCCTCTCCTGAAAAAGTTTGCCCATCACTGTCTTAGACAATGCTCTTCTTTGCTTTCTCTGGTCTATGTTCAGTGTGATGCACACAAGGATACCAAGCAGCAGAGTGACTACTTTTAGCCATTTTAAATATTGACTGATAAGAAGATTGAAGAGATTTGTGATGGAAATTCAAGAAAGCAGTTAGTTTGAAAAATCACTATAATCCAATTATTTCTAATCTTTTCTAAGGGGTACCAACAAATCTGTCCAGCCCATTTTGGAATATCATTGCAAAATCAGCAATATTTTATCTCTCACTGTTTCTTTGCTTTATTCTATTACATACCAAAGGCATACCAGGTACACATGAGACAATAGCTTTTAATTTCATCACTTTTCAGGAGGAATGAAGGTGCTATTTCAATGAGCTGTAAGGGTACAAACATATTTGTCCTTGTGTGTGTATCTGTCTATCTCCCAATCCCAAGGGTAGTGCATAAACTCAGTAGTGAATGATGTTGCAGAGATTATCAGTAGCCCCTCCTTTCTCAAGCCACATCTTAGTCTCGGCACATACCTCTCGAAATGCCATACACACCTACATCATAAATGAATGGCAGGCACCTAAGTAACCCAACGCACAACAGTTAGTAAACAACATTTCAAATGTAACCTTCACACGTGTCTATGCACTAATTAACACTTGTGGTCTTATTACACATCAAATTTGCCCTTTAATAAACCACCAGAATAGAACACCTTTAAAAGCCACTAGAAAACTTTACATGCGCAATGAAGTATGCCACATTGCCTAGCAACCTAGGTAAACACACGTAAATACTGATATATAGGACAACAAATGATTACCCAAGAGTTTCACACAATGCATACATTAATACTTGAGGAAAACAACGACCCAGCGCTCAATAAGTGAATAACTATATAAAAGCATGTGTATATCACTAAATTGCCTGCTTGCATTAGCGATGCACTTAAATGAAAGGTGATACGCATAGATTATGAGGAATGAATGGTTACTTTAAAAGCTAAGCACTGCTCATTTACTGTTTACTAGAAGGAACTTCCTATCTGAAGGAGTATCCTAGCAACACAGCCTAAGAAAATGAGCAGAACTGCTGTACAACCGCTTTTGTGATTGAAATAGACCTGGAGAAGTAATTTAGTATACACTTTATCCAAATAACCACGCTGGACAAAAATAGAATACATAATGATTCCCTCTCTTAATAAAATGGAACTTGTGTAACACTAAAAAGGCCATTAATAGTTGCCAAGCAACACAATAAACACTCCATATAGAAATGCTCTGGTGACACTCTTAAGAGTAAAAATATCAATGTTAACGGTCTCCTTTGTAAATATGACAAAAGCAAAACCTATTAACTGCTCCCAATGTAGTACTAAATAAAAAACATTTATAATTGGAAGAAAACACACATTACATCTATTAGGCTAATCTTGCAAAATTGTAGAACCTCATATCTACATGCAGATACCAACCTTCACTAAAAAAGTCGACAATGTAATTATCAACAAATAGCGATGATATATTCATATAAGACTACAGATATCAAGACAATAAACTAAAGAATATTACAGTGCAGACATAGCCTAAGAAACATTTCAACAAAAGCTGTTCAATGTGCCCTATTGGAGCTGATGTATCCATTTCGCTTCACAGCGCAATAATAAATTCTGCTATCACCTCCACGTAGGAGTATTGGAATAGAATCAATAATCATGTATCTGATGGATTATAAGTTATGTTTCTCTTTTAAAAAGTGAATTGCCACAGGTTGGGCACTGTACCCCTGGGAAAATGCTTTTTTAATAACCGAGTGGTGTAATGCCATTTGCTTTCCTTATAGCACAACATTGGTCTGGTATTGCTAAAGAACTTCAAATCTGAGGTTAAAAGCGGCCATTCTTTTCTGATCACTGTGGCTATTAAATTAGGTCCATCAGAATAACAATGATGGAGGAAAAGGTTTTGGTTCTCCTTACTGTTACCCTTTTCCAGCTTAGCAGGGTAACTTTAGGTATGTCAGAAACTGCTTTGATCCACTTATAGATTAACCTTGAGGAATAACCTCTATAGGTATAATTCAAACTCATGTGATCCAGGGTCTTTGTCAATAATGATTGTAAATCGCTCTGTGTACTCTCATATACTGATATTTAGGCTGATCTTTTTTAAGGGGTCAGGATGAAAGCTGGATGCATATAAGAGGTTACCCACATCTACTAGTTTAGAATACAGTCTAGTGGATAGGTTACCATTACCAGACGGACCTCTAAGAAATTGTTTTCCTTGACGAAATACTTCAAAATAATTGTGCTGGAGGGGTTTATAGATTAACTTTAGATATTAATTATTGCGACAATCTTCTAATCCCCAGTCCAAAATAATATCCTATATCATGCCATTTGGGGAATAATGCTTACCATGGAGTAAAGAGTGTATAATTAATTTGCCTGACCTTGCTCCTCTTCCTCTATGCCCCCTGTACAGACACCATTCTTTTTTTTTTTTTTTTTTTTTTTTTGTTCTCAAGAAGTAGGGCACCATTTTCTGTTTTTTAATGAATGACCATTATAACTAGGTGCGTTCTACGAGAACACCGCTGTTTAAGACTAGGATACAAGCGCCATTCCGACACTTCATGTCTACTTCCTTCTCCTATTGTATGGTCTGCAAGACTGGTTCACCTGGCCAGCTGTCACAGATTGATTCTTGTGACCCGAAGGTCACGAATGAGCTGTAGCATAGCAAAGGACCACAGTCTGGGAAGCCACAAGTGTTTGTCTTGGTCACAGGAAGCAATGGTCTGAGACTGACTAACAGAGGTCGGCGATTGCAAAGGAGGATAGTTGTTAAACAGACCACTCTCCAGTGGTCGGGCAGTGATCGGGCAGTGATCAGGTGGGGGCTGGAGATGGCAAATTCTGCCCTAGGAACAAAACATGGCAGGGATCTGTTTCTGCAATGCCATGGTTGGACTGGGCCCCAGTTTAATTGTGTTGTCTGTGTGCGCGCAGCTTTCACTGTACTCTCCTGCTTTGTTATTGAGTATTGATTGTATTTAGCCACTCTGTCTTACCTGCTTGGGTTATTGAGTACTGACTTTACTATGCACTGTAGTCTGGTTAATTCTGTCAGCTACTGTTTTTACTATGCTATATAGTCTGCCAGTTTACTCTCTTGTCTAGGTTGGACGATGATGCGGCAGGGATGGCAGAGCCTACCTGGGCTAAGGTGCTAGCTCAATCTGTCATGGGATTGACATGGTGTACAACGCATCCTGCAGAGGTAGGGAAACATATTCTTCATAACCCTTCCTTAGGTTTTCCAGCTACGACTCCACTTTTGCAGGACAAATCAGCTCTGCTTCTGACCCTGTAGCTGCAGTCCATTAGCCACACTGAACTGCAGGGTCTGAAACTTTGAGAATTCTGAACAGGTCCTGGCACGAGTGTCTTCCTGGCTGGATAGTTTGCTGGAGACTTCATCATCCACTAATCCTTGTAAGCGCCCGGCTCACCACCAGGTCCGTTTCTTAGGAGATTCCAAATCGAGACTCTCCTCCCAGGAAGAATGTGAGATTCTGGGGGACTCTGACTATGAGAACCTGACTGAATGGGAGGGTGGCTCCTCCATTGGACAGGGGGTTGAGGATCTGATTTTAGTGGCCAGACAGACCCTTAATATTCCAGATGTGGAGAAACCAGTGGTTCCTGATGTTTCCTTATTTATAAGGGAGAAGAAGCAGACCGTTTATTTTACTTACTCACTGCAGTTGTCTGAACTCTTGGGTGAAGTCTGGAAGAATGTGATAGGTGGTTTCAGCTTCCACGAAGGTTCAGGTTCAAGTACCAACACAGAGAAATGATAGATTCCACCAAGAGTGGACGTGACAATTGCCTATCTTGGTAAATCAAACTACCGTTCCTTTTCCAAACGCTGCTTGCTCGAAGGACCGCTCGAATAGGAAATGAGTAGGGATTCTAAATTCCATCTTTGTCGCGACTGGTTCCTCAGCCATTCTTGAAGCTTCTTGGGTATTCAATGCGGTAGATTAATGGGCTGGCCAACTCTGGGAAGGTATGCATAAATTCTAATCTGGAATGCCTAGATTGGATTTGATACCAGTGATGGACCATGTAAAGGAGGTGTCGAAAGTATTTGGGTGACAGCTTTAGTGGTAGTAGCAAACTGTACTCTCTGGCTTTGATCATGAGACACAGATGCAGAGTCCAAAAATATTCTGGAGGCCTTACCTTTTGAGGGGACTATCCTTTTTGGCTCAGAACTGTCCAGGATCATCTGAGGCCACAGGATGAGAGCTCATTTCTTCCTGTTAGTACCCCAAACGATAGAGGCTGGAAAGGTCAGTCCTTTTGCTACGCTGGTAAAACAAGCGGAACCTTTAAGAGGACCAGTCCTTTGCCCCATGTGGGCCTCACCAAAGGGGTAAGCAGGCTTGGGCAGGCAGATGTTCTGGTTCCAAGTCCGCTGAAAAACAATCTACATGATGGGTTCCCTTCCTTTCCAAAGAAGTTCATGGTGGGGGACCCGTCTTTTGCGCTTTCGGGACCAGTGAATCGGGTCTTGCTCAGTCACTTGGGTTTGAGGCATCTTAGAAAGAGGCTACATCTATGATCTCCTGGGGGCCGGCACCCAAATGGCTCTTTTCCACTGCCCTTCCAAGAGATAAAGGTTGGAGACTGGCTAAGCAGGGGGCCATATAGTCCCTTTTGTCATCAGGATTGATTGTTCCAGTCCTGAAAGAGCTGGGCGGTTTGGGTTAAATCTCAAACCTATTTCTTGTACAGAAACTGGACTCGAGTTTCTGGTTCATCCTGACCCTACCCTAAAATTACATTTGAGGGTCGACAAAATCAGAATGGAGCCTGTACGATCAAATTTCAACGACATGGAGAGAGACCAATTTCTTGTCTCCGCGGACATAAGGCGCGTTGTCACCACATCCCAATATGGGAGTGTGACGGGATGGACTGCCTATGCCACCCTGCCTGTTGTGTTGCTGGGGATCGGTATGGCTTGGCACCGTCCGTCCCTTTTTTATCCTAATAGCGCCCTTTAATCCTTAGTAGAAGGGGCTTAAGCTGCTGCCAACACTGGACTCCTTAGCGGCATCCAGAGCCGCATCCTTCTGGGTAACTGTCGCTACTAGTG
Organism: Mixophyes fleayi; assembly: GCF_038048845.1. Classification (NCBI taxonomy): domain Eukaryota; kingdom Metazoa; phylum Chordata; class Amphibia; order Anura; family Limnodynastidae; genus Mixophyes; species Mixophyes fleayi. Next base: position 44,699,674 of record NC_134413.1, on the reverse strand, counting down.
CACCCTCTCACAGGGCACATGGTCTGGTACCTGACCTCTTCTTCTAGTAGTTCAGGGTTGCTCTGGATGGTTTCCCCCCCTGGCCTATCACACTGGCCAGAGCTGGTGGGTAGCGGGCAGAGCGGTGGTACTAGGCGCTGGGTCCAAACCTCAGAACAGCCTGAAAACGGATTGGATTTGGGCCTAATCTGCAGGGCACAGGAATTACATCAGGGAAGTAGTCGTCAAGCAGAGTCTTGAAGCAAATGATGTTTTAGCTCAAGTGTCCTAATAAAATAAGGACAGCCCACACTGGTTTATGGTATAAGTGATCAGAAGGTCAGATGCAACAATAATACATTTCATTGCATACCAGGGCTTTTTTTTTTTTTTTTTTCTTTTTAACACAGCTTTGGAGACTTAGCTTGGCAGGAGGTAATCCATCCTCCCCCTAAAACTACCTCCAGGGACCCTGTTCCGGGATCTGGCTCACCCCTCTAGCGGAAAATAGTACCAGAGGGTGAGACCAGGTCCCGGTGCAGCAGCTCCTGCCCTATTGCTAGCTGAAGCTCTTTGAGCTCTTAAACACACATCTACATTCCCAGCATCGGGAGTTAACCCATTCAGCACTGCTCTGGTTAATGACTGGTGCTGCTGCGCCTGCACACATTCATTTTTCATTCAGTAAAAAAAAACAATGCTTAACACTTCCTAACACCGGGCTTTAACCCCTTCATTGCTGCAGCATTGGGTACTACCTACCCAGCACTGCGGCGCACATTATCAAACCATTTATATTTTTAATAAACACATTTACCATGCCCCCTATTCATGCGGCGCCAAGCGCCAGTGAGTTAACCCCCTCCGGTGTCGGGTATTAATCCTCTCGGCACCGGAGCTTTATTTCAAGATGGCAGCGGGTACTCAGGACCCTGCCACAGCAAAGACATTGCAGCCGTCTCTGATTTGTGGTGGAGAAATACTATTACCAGTTCAGGGCACTGTGGCTAAAGCATTAAGGGTATTTAAAGTCAATAGTAGAGATGGTCATATCGTACATGGATGAACCTTTTGATAAAGAGGAGCTCTGCCTTTCTTCTTCTTACCCATTTGAGCTTGACAATGGAAATGCTGGAATCACACGATTGGGTGATAAACTATCGAAAGTCCATTCTTGTCACAGCCCAGGACTTCAATTTTCTGGGTCTTATATTCGATGACGGTTGTCAAAAAGTGTTTTACCTGAGGATAAGATTCTGTCGGTTTAGAAACAAGAGCCTTCAGGCAGGTCTCAATCAATCCTCCATTAAATGAAGCTGATGGAGAGAATGGTATCTTGCTTGGAAGTGGTACAGTTTGCTCGCTCACTCCCAGACATTTCAGAAAGAGATTCTAGCGAAGTGATCAAGATCCGACTGTCATTTGACAACACAGTTTTTCACACTGTCAGTGCAAATCTGTCTGTCCCACCTGTGGTGACTGAAGAAGATAAATCTCAACCTAAGCCACCCTTTCTCTGTCTGGAACTGGACCATTGCAACCACGTATGCCAGCCTGCAGGAATTTTAAGTGTGTGACACTGGACCTCCGCCTACAGGGGATTTGGTCCAGAGAGGAGGCAAGGCTTACCCATAAATGTCCTTGAGCAAAGAGCTGTGCTAAGTGTTCTGTTGCAGGCTCCATCCTTCTTGAGGGCAAGACCCATCCGAATCCAATCAGACAACACCAAGGCTGTGTAGTATATAAACCATCAAGGTGGGACCAGAAGATATTTAGTGATAAGGCAGCCAACATCATGTGCTGGGTGAAACGTCATGTCCCATCTATCTCTGTAGTCTTTGCCCCAGGGGTGGACAATTGGGAGACCAACATCTTGAATGGTCCCTCCATTCAGAGGTTTTCTACTAAATTGTGGAGATGTGGGGTCAGCCAGAGGTTGACACGATGGTCTCTCCTCTGAACCACAAGGTAGCTTGGTAATGTGCAGGAACTTTGTATTCGTAAGCATTCCTGGTGGACTTTGGGTATTGGTCTCCCTACCAATGTGGGCTCACCAATTTCCCAGAATCTGCGTGTGTCTCCTGATTTAGTGGTAACAAATCAGTCCTAGAGGTTCAGCACCTGAACTGGCTGATCAGGTTCCGGGTTTAAATGATCTCCTCTGGCCCTGATAGAGTAGAGCTACTCAACATCAGTCCTCTATCTCCAAAATCCTACAGCAACAACAACCTCTCCCCTCCTGCTTTCCCTTTTTATCCAGGCCAGAAATTCCCCTGTCGATGGCCCCTTCCTGGGCCATCCCCCTGGACCATGATCCATTTTCATTGGTGGTGGATAGAATCTAGGTGGTGACAGGGGTGGGGGTATAATATGACCTCAGCAGTAGCTCACCTGTTTCCCTGCCACAATGTCTGGGCCAGCCATGTAGAAGACAATGGCTAATAATTGGTCTTCCCCACCTCTAGATCTTGGATAGCACTCAGTCCCTCCTGAAATTAACCCCTTCCACTACTTTCTTCTGTCACAGGGTCCCTAGCTGTTCCATGCTTCGTGCGGGCTGCCTCCCCCTCCCTCATTGGTCACAAAGCAATGCTGGATCAGGCCACCAGGCAGCGTTTAATTTACTATACACACTGTATAAGTATAGAGACAGAAGCGCTGGGGAATTGCTGAGGGCAGATTTATATACGGCCCAGGTTCCTGTCTTATATGTTTTGAAATCCCAGGCAGATTGTTTTTGTTTTGGAAAGAGCTTTCCGAAGATTGATTTTGGCTGTTGGATAAGCTGGTGTAAGGATTCCTGGGGTTATGAATGGAGAGAGAAGGGTGGGCTTCATTAATCCAACGTTAGGTTTTCCAACTTAACACTCTGGTGGCAATCGAGAGTTGCACCTGTGAGATGCTGTTAAAAGGCTGTGAGGCTGTTTTCTCAGTCTCTCACTACCTGGGGAACCGGTCAAAGGCCTGCTGAGAAACACTGCAATTGTTGCCTGTAGTTCTGTTGTTTTAAGTGTGTGGGGCATTAGGTTCTTCCACTGTAGAGGGAATTCCTTATTGTATTGTATTGTATTGTATTAGTTAGAGCCAGACAGGCTAGGACTTTTTGTTTATGCAGTCTGTGTATTATCTTGATCTTCATTTACTGCTATTTGAAAATGTGCATTTCGTGACTGCTTCACACAGATAACCGGATTAGAGTGATTACATGGTAATAATTTTTTGTTAGTGGATGTATTTCCTTTGCACTTGTAATACCTTGTTTTTGGAATGTGCCTTGGCTGTACCATTTTCGATAAAAACAGATTATACAAAAAAATAAATGCTGAGGTATGTGTTACAGCCAGATAGTTAGGGAAAACTGCTAAATCAAAGTGAATGAGAGAAAATCTTTATCTGCAATAATAGCTATGGTAGCATGGTAAATTGCTGTAAGCACTGTACTGTTGAAATACAAAATGAGATCTGCAAAAAGACAAGTCTGCAAATATAAAAATGATGCAAAGGAGGGAGTTGAAGGTTGTGAAGAGGCACCAGGGATTGGCTTATTGGGAGGATATTTTAGACTTAAAATAAGGATTATTTGGCAAGGGAGAGAACAGAATTGCAGAAGGAGAGGATGAATTTAAAGTGATGGAAGCCAGTTGGAGAGAGTGACTTCCTCCACTGACATTTGGCACATTATCTCAGTGATTAGCATTTCTGCCTGAATGCTAGGGTCTTTAAGTTTGATTATTGATCAGGGCCTTATCTGTGTGGAGTTTGTGTTCTCTCTATATTTGCATGGGTTTCCTCCCACACTCCAAAAACATAATTGGAAGTCAATTGGCTGCAAACCTTTGTGTCTGGGAGTGAAGACTGTAAGTACCCATGTGGCGAAGACTGATGTGACTGACAAATATTCTCTGTACAGCGCTGTGAATTTGGTGCTATATAAATAAATGATTTTAGGAACCCATATGGTGTGGAGTGCCATGGTTTGTGTTTGCTGAAGTGGAAGGGACGGTAGAGGTGAGAATTTGGTTGAACAAGGTGTCAGCATGGTCAGGGCAGGCCAAAGTGATGTTAGGAGAGAGGAGTGTTTCATGCAAGTATAGGTTGTATTCTTTAAAACACATATACTTGATATTGATTCTTACTATAGTTAATTTGATCACATGTATGGCATGATGGTGATATCTCTGCAAGTCCTGAACTTAATGCTAAAATAGTGACCTGTTACAGGACTTCTTAATTAACAAATGTATTTTAAATTTCATCAGGTCTCCAGGATGTTTAACCTTCAGTCTTCCCCAAACTATGGCGAGTTAATCTTCATGGAGCAATATCAAGAAGTCATACGAGAACTCTCAAAAGTGGAAAAGAAAATTGAAAATCAGAACTCAGAGGCTGGCATCAGACAGCTAAACAGTAGTCGCTCTACATTGCAAGCAATAGGGAATGCGGCAGCAGCAGGTTAGTAAACCCATACCATCAACATTATACTGTTCTAGGAGACTGACCAAAAAGAGTTGATACAAGCACCGTGTGGTTTAGCAATTGCCACTAGAACTATGGACACTTAAGTGTTAATTAAGACACTTTTGTACTGACTGTAACTCCAGCAGAACTTCAGGTACAATCAGTTTTTGTTTAAAGTGGGTTTGTCCTCCCAAAACCTAGCCAATCTTATAATTATAATGCTGCTTTCTGCAAGATTCTGCAAGCCAATGTGCAGACCACGTTACTAGTGCTCAGACACCAAAGTTGGGAAGGGAACTTTGCGAAGTCTTGTTTTGTCCCAGGAACAAAGATTCATTTCATTGGGCTCCATTTCAACTTCTCTACACATCGAGTCGTCTTTCCTCAAGGGTTATAAGTCTTGGTGACAACTTTCCTAGTAATGCTTTGTCATTCTCCTCTTCAATTCAGTAGTTATGACCATAACCTGGTTGAGTAATAAAATTCCATCTGTCATCATAATAATCAACTGATTATTTATATAGCGCCACTAATTCCAAAGTGCTATAGAGAGAACTCGCTGACATCCGTTCCTGCCCCATTGGAGCTTAGTCTAAATCCCTAGCATATATACAAACACAGAGAGAGAGACACTTAGGTCAATTTTAATAGCAGCTTACTAGTATGTTTTTGGAGAGTGGGAGGAAACCGGAGCTCATGTGACTGTATGCATCTCGCATGTCCTGGGTTGCCCAATGTTGATTCTAGACTGGTAGGACAGGATTGTCTCCATCCTTGATTAGCCTGCTCCAAGGCTGCTCTCATCTTCTAAAATCAAGACGATAGGTATTCAGTGAGATGCCATTCCCAGGATCAACTATCTATGGAATTCTCTGCAGACTAAACTAGAGGGTTCCTCTTTTTATTGGGCTCCATTGCAAGATCCTCAAATATTTTAGGTAGATGCAGTCGTGATTTTTGAACATCACTTTTTTATCTCTTACCTCCGCTCGCTCTTCGTCCTGCGGTCATGAATAAAATCCGAAGAGGAGTCATTCTATTAGCACTAGGGTATAAGTGAGGGTGGACCTTTTATCCATGCTCACAAATGATCCACAATGACCACCTATTCGCCAGGGTTCCATGGGGTCTCTGCTTCACCCAAATTTATTGCGTGGCTTTTAAGACCCAGAAGAAAGGATTTGTCGAAAACAGTATCTGGACATCCAGGTGATTAAAGCCTTTTCTTCAGAGGAGGGCTCACATTTACCCTTTATGCTAACCGATTCTGCAATCTGTTTCTTTGCTGTCTCCAAGTGGACTTTCTTGATTTGTTGTCGTGTTTCAAGGTTCTCTACACTACCATAATAATCAACATTTTTTTTCCTGCTATCCGCTCTTCCACAGTAGTGTGTACCTTGAGAATATGCTTGCAGTGTATAAGTTCTTGGGATGGGAAGGTGACCTCCTTGCAGTCTTTTTTTCATTGTGAGTGTTTAAGTCTGTCCAGCTGGCGTATCACAGGGCTTCCAGATTTCTTTCTTTTTGGGTGACTTCTTGCTCTCTATATAAGCTTGTACTTCCTTTCTTGGCTTGGAGGTGAGGAACTTTGGAACCTTGCCCTAGCGGTTTTGGCAGCCACAATGTCGTTAAAGTTTTCTTGTATGCACTTCTTTTTAAGTGCTGAGGCAAACTTTGGTAGGAAGGTATTACATGTGGCGTTTCCTTTAGTCATTTTTGTATAACCCAAGTGTTGTTCTGTGCCCCCCCTAAATGGCTTTATTGGTAATTTAGGGAAAAAAAATATTCTCTCCCCATCTTAAGGCATGAAGAAATAGAGGAAATGAGAAACGCCTACAAAAACAAGTAGCATGTCTTTGTTTTGTTTTAAAAAAAAAAAAAAAAAAGTTTTTGCAATATATTAAAATAAAAAAGGTTGTTTTCATAGTAATAAGTTTGTATGCACACCTATATGTGGGTTATAATAAGGACACATGGACATGCTGTTAAAAGAAATTTTTTGATTACGGTTTTAACAGAAACCTTTTTACTTTTTTTTTGTTTTTTTTTTTTTTTATTTAAACTGTTGAAACCCATATTCTGGCAATACATAGGATCACATACTGCTGATGGGAACATGAAGGAAACTCCAAAAGCCGTGTGTGTATTCAGGAAGATATGAAACAATGTATTTCAGGTGGCGTGGCCCTTTCTTCAGGTATTAATGACAGTTGAAGAGTGAATTTAAATTTAAATTGAAACAAATATTCCCTCTTTCATGTTCTTGTTTGCAATATACCTCCCAACATTTGAAAATTGGAAAAAGGGACAAATGGAAGATGTTTCCTAGCTCTTCTTTCCGGTTGGCCCGTTTATGTCTCCTGTTGCTGTATGGTTTGAATAGGGGCTTGAGCCTTAGCCCATTAAAAGACCAGGTGTCTGCCTTCTTTATGAGAATACTAGCACCTTTACCAGTGCAGGAAGTGATGCATGTGCAGCTTCCATACATCCCCCTTGTAGCACATCTTTGTAACCACCTACTCTTTGAGCCATTGGATTCTGTGGAGTTAAAGTTCCTGACCTGAAAGACTACCTCCCTCTTGGCTATCTCCATAGAAGAGTTTGAGCTGAGGGCTTTGTCTTGCAAGTATAATTTCCTCATCTTTCCTGAAGACAGGGCTATCTTTTGAACTGCACCTTCCTTTTACCATAAGGTGATTTCCAAGTTCCATCTTAATCGGGAAATCATGATTCTGACCGTAGATCTGGGTGGGTCTCCAGATGAAGAGGGCTCTTTTTACTCTTAGGACCCGTGATGAACGCAGGACTAATGACCGCTTAGTCCTCTTATGCCTGCAAGAGAGGATGGCTGGCCTCTAAGCGGACCATTGCCTGGTGTGTTACATCGGTAATTTGCCAGGCTTACATTGGCTTGGTGCTTTCTGGACAGTACGGTATTGGTTCTCAACGGAGCAGATTTTTCAAGCGGCCACCTGGTCGTCTGTGCATTCTTTCACTAAATTCTACCGATTAAATATTTTATGCATCCAATGACAACTTTGGGATTTCCCCAACATTCTCGGTGTCACCCATGGGATGAAAGAGAAATTGAATTTTTGTATTTCAGTTAAATCCTTTTCTCGGAAGGGCACTGGTGACCGTCTGTGTGTACGCTCTTTGTTCTTTTCTATTCTCATTGATAAGGTTCTCGTACTGGTTGTTTTGTTGTTCTTTTTTCTCTCCCCTGTCCTTGGGGGTTTGTTCGTAAATACTGAAGAGTCCCCTTCAGCCACTGGGGTTCTGGGGGGCGGAGGAAGCTTGAGTTTTAAGGAGAGATTTTCAAAAGTGCTCAGACTTCTACATTGTAGTCAGACTCTATACTCCAGTGTTTCAAGTGTCTCCCCCATTGGACTAAGAGAAAAGAATTTCACTGCAATATAAAAATCACATTTTGTTCTGTTGCTTATACCTTTCTAGTTGCTTGCTTTGACATTATACAGGGTAAGGTGCCACAAAACTGCAGTATACAGTATTGTATGCAGCGAAGAGTATAAAAACGCATTATATGTATAGTTTGAAAGCATCCTTATGTAATGTTAAAACAAAAAAATATAAAAACTTAAATATTTAAATGATTGCACTGTTAATTTATTTTATCTGTTAAAAATTGTATGCGTTCTGATGTGAGCCTTTTTTTTTAACTTACACATGTGCTTACGCTGCAATCTGTTCTGTGTGTCTACGTACGGCAAGTACTGTGTAAGCAGAGAGTACTTACACCCAGATTAAAATTTAAAACATGTTTACATACGCTTGGATTCCAATACAGTCAAAACTTTGCATAAGTTTGGCGCTCTTCTTTAAAACGCAACTTACGTATAAGTTGCATTCGGACTTGAATAAGGCCCCAAGGGGGGTATTCAATTGTTAGCGAGATGCGTTAAAATTTTGCGCTCGAAAAAAACCAACAAAAAAAAACGCGCTAGTTTTTTCCTGTTCGAGCGCGGGTTTAAAAAAACAAAAACCCTTAATTCAATTGTTTTTTTGCATGCACCCCCTCGCGCTCTATTATTGGTCCTAGCGAGTTTGAAATGAGGAGTGGTTAAGGCAGTCATTTTACTATAAAAAACTAAAACTAATTTAATGCAATCAAGAATGGCCCCAGCACTGAAAAGGAGATTCGGCCCCTACACTGCAATCAAGAAGGGCCCCAGCACTGCACAAGAGAATGGGCCCCCACACTGCAATGAAGAAGGGCCCCAGCACTGCAAGCAACAATGGCCCCCCCTGTACAGCACAATTAAAGATTTTACAAGGAGGTAAATTTTTTGAAATTTACAAACATTTCTTGAACACTGGCCAAGCATGGACATTTGTAAGGTACAAATATTTGTGGGACAGTGGGCAAGCCAGACCTTTCTTCGAAAGTACAAATATTTGTTGGGACTTTGCGTAAATGAGTGTGTGTAAGTAAAGCATCATAAAACTGAGGATTTCGTCCATGGTGAGTATTTGTTTTTTTTTTTTTCTCAATAAAAATCTATGGTGTACATGAGGGTGTTTACTGTATTTCTTGGGGTTTTATTATTTTTAATAAAGATTTGTGGTTGGAATGAGGGTGTTGTGCTTTCATTTAACATTTTGCTTTGTGGAACTACAGATCACAGCCAGCCGTGGGTGTAAGAGCATGTTGGCACTTGTGGTTCTACTACAAGTGCAAACATGCCCTGGGTGCTATGGGTACGCTGGTGCTTGTAGTTAGACAAGTAGCAGCATGCCCACACTATTTAGGACAACATGGCTGGCTGGGACATGTAGTTCCACAAATCAATTTATTTATTTTTTATTTTATTTTTTATCCAAATTTTATCCCCATTTATTACCCAAAGCCCAGGGGTAGTAGTAAGAGCCCTAGGGGGGGTGGCCCGCTTACATTTTTCAGCGGACCACAATCCCTAGGGAATTCAGGCCAGCGCTGAACAGTCTGTGGGTGTTTAGTCATTATGGCTGTGGGACCCAAACTGCGTTTATAATAATATAAAAAAGTTTAAATACATGCACCACTATGGTTTTTTCTAAAGGGGGAAATTTCCAAAAAATTATTAATTATTATACACTTTTTTAAGTACTTTTCTGTTTTTAGGTTACTTTTATGAACTTTTACACCTATTTTTTCAGTTTAATGTATATTTTTCTTAACTTAATAAAAAAACCATTTTCTTTGAGCAGACCATGGAGGTGCGAGATTAAACAGCAGATTTGCCTGTTTCACACTCTGCGTTAAAAAAAACAATTGAATAGTTTTTTCCGCTAAGGGTTCGCAGCCAGCATATACTTTAACATTGACAAACGCTTGGAGCGCGATAACACCGTTTCGGTAAAAAAAAAAAAAGATTAGAATTGCGTTTTCGCGCTCGAAAGTAAGGTAAAATAGCAAAAAAATGACTTTGCACGCTCGAACTTCCAAACTCGCTAACAATTGAATACCCCCCCAAATGTCTAATTTAGTGTTTCTTAACTGCAGTCCTCACACCTCCCCAACAGCTCGTGTTTTCAGGATTTTTTTTAATCATGCAAAGGTGAGTTAATCTATTTGGCTGGGTCAGTAATTATACCACCTTCTTCCACAGACGGAAATCCTGAAAACATGAGCTGTTGGGGAGATGTGAGGATTGGAGTTAAGAAATACTGGTTATAACACTATAACAAGATTTTCCACAAGTTACACTATTATGTAGTACATTTTGTGTTGTAAATATAAGTTTCTCTTTCCTACAATTAAGGGGCACTGCGAGACATTGGGGTATAGTAGTGGGTGTAGGAGTCTAGGCACTTATCAACTTATTTGATCTTCACTCTCCTCCCTTACTGTGCCCCTCCACTCCTGTGGATACCTCAGTTTAATTTAAGTGCCTAGGAGATAGGTCACTTCTGTATAGGCTCCTGCCTATGCTTGTATTAGTTGTAGGTTTTTCATGTTTTTATTTTACCTTCCTTTACAGGGGCAGCGCAGGGATTGAACTCAAGACCCAGAGGAATGAATAAGACTACACCTCTGTTCACTCTGGGTCCAACGCAGGTAAGCAGCAGCCTGGTCTCTGTCACCTGGCACCTCTGCTGGCAGCCTGTCCATCCCTTAGACTAACTAGCAACAGGGGTATATAATGTAAGTCTGCCATATAGGCAGCAGTTATTTTCAGGCACCATAGTTCGAGGACACACGCTGTAAGTTGCTAGTCGGGTGAGAGTGAAGCAGTAGCAGCCTTTCCTCCCCCTCCGACGGACCTGCCTGCATGCCCCTCCTCCCCCTAGAGAACGAGCAGTTGGGACACAGTGCAGCGATCGTGCTCAATAAGAGCCGGTCTGCTTGCTAACTGCACACGCAGCCTGGATACATTTTGATTCTGCAGTGGTGCATACAGATCAGACAGCTATACAATAGATGCGTTGATCGGCGGTTCATGTAGGCGGCCACATAACCTGAGGCACTGGAGGCGGAACTTCCTCTCTACCTCTGCTCAGCTTACTGGCACGGACAGCACCATTCTGAATACTGCGATGGCACGCTGTTGCCAGACAAAGGAACCAGTATTTCAGGAGAGCAGCCATTTTGAGGGAGGGCTCTAGAAAGGACGTCCTCCCAACTTCCTGGTGTGGAAGGGGCTATCTTTCATTGTGATACACTGGGATCATCGTGCTGTACGCTGTTCCTCTGCTCTGCTTCTTCTCTACTGGTAATGTTGCACCTTTTTATTGTAATTGTTGACAATCGATTGTATTACTTTACTAGCCTGTTTACACTATCAGGATTATTGCTCAGTGCCTCTGGGATTTGAGTATTTACAAGGATTTGCTTGGCATTGTAATCTGGCAAGATCTTTGTCTCCTTGGTTGTCAGACTTTAGCTCTCAGACTTTACTAAACATTAATATACAGTTTTCTACGTGTATATTGTTTTTATGCTGTGTACTTTTTAAATGTCTGAGAAGGGGACATCCACGAACAAGGGTTCATCTGCTATTTCTGCACTGTATTATACATGTGCCATATGCAATGCTAAATTATCTGTTGGACAGCCTAACCAAGATGCTCGCTGCACGGCATGCGAGGCTGAAATTCAAAAACGACGCGCAGCAGTCATGGAAGAACCAGCACAGGCGATGATGCGATCTGCAGAGGTACGTGAAGTTTCTGTTTCACACACTTCCAGTCACTAGTGGACGCAGGCACATCTTCTCAATTCCAATTATTGCATGAAGAAAAACGCTTGCTCACAGCTTCACACAGGGCCAAGAAAATCATTACTGATGCTTCTCAGGACCGCGGGCAGGATTCTGACCATTCCTCAAAAGAGGAGGGTGAGTTAAACCTTGATGTGCAGGAGAATGACTTACTCAGTTCACCAGATTCCTCCCACACCCAGAATGTAGATAATCTTTTTCTGGGTATCAGACACTCCTTAGGTTTTGCTGAACCCGAGGCCACGGCCCCTTTAGGGTTCTCCTTGTTTAAGAAGACCTAAGCGCAGTTAGCTACTTATCCACCATCCCCTCAGATGATGGCGATGGTATCTGACGCATGGGGAAGGCTAAATAAGCAGTTTGATGCCGGGAAGGTTTAGATCTTTTTACCTGCTTCCGCCAGAAGATTTTATTAAATGGGAAGCTTCCCCTAGGGTGGACACCCCCATGGCATGGTTGTCCTTCTCTTCGGCTATTCCTACTCAGGAGCGGGTTTCACTGAGGGACTCCACTGATAAGAAGTGCGATCAGGCCCTCCGCTCAGCTTACAATGCGGCATGCAGTATATTTGGACCCACTATGGTGGTTGCCTGGGCTAGCAAGGCTATACAGCATTGGGCTGGACTGCTGGTTAAGGGCATTCAAGACGACGCCCCACGCGCTGACATTATTTCCTTAGCCGAGCATGTCCTTGACACTGCTGATTATGTAGGCCAGACAGCCCATTATCGCAGCTCGTCGTACCTTATGGTTACGCTCTTGGACAGCGGATGCTGATTCAAAGCGAACTTTAGAGGGTTTGCCTTTTGATGGGGTTACTCTCTTCGTTTCAGAGCTAGAGAAGGTCATAAAGGTGGCCACAGGAGAAAAGAACATTGCTCTGCCCGTGGGGTCCAGTAGACCACGACAGGGACGTTTTCAGTCCTTTCGTTCCTTTAACCGAGGCCAGGGCACTCCGGCGAAGGGCCAGCCCTCTGTTACCAGGGGAGGTTATAGCAAAGGCAGGGGTGCTATTAGGCGAGGGGTCTCGAGACCAGGTAATAAGCCCGCAGCGTGACCGTGTTCCCCATCAGGAATCTGTGGTCGGGGCATGCCTTCTACATTTGCAGGTAGGACGATACCATTTTCAATTCAGGGCCCTACCTTTCGGCCTAGTGACTGCTCCACAAGTGTTTACCAAGATCATGGCGGGACTCCTGCGGCAGAAGGGAGTCGCAATAGTTCCCTATCTAGACGATCTCCTTCTTAAAGCAGCGTCGGCGTCACTCTTTACTCGTCACATCCAGATCACTATGCTGTTCCTCGGAGCCCATGGGTGGATTCTCAGTTTACCCAAATCATCTCTCATTCCGGCTCAGCGCATGCACTTCCTAGGTCTCATGTTCGACACAGTGACTGTCTATTTACCGGAAAACAAGGTCCTCGCGCTCTTGCGCAGAACCAGGACCTTACTTGTGCTTAAGGAGGTTTCCATCCTCTGCTGCATGGAACTCTGGGGAACGATGGTTTCAGTGTACGAGGCTGTGCCCTTTGCACAATTCCACTCTCGACCCTTTCAACAGGCGATTCTTCAAAAGTGGTCAAGGTCTCAGGAGCATCTAGACAGGCAGATCCTTTGCCTGTCAGGACCCACTCGTCTTTCCCTAGCGTGGTGGTTATCCAGACAAAATCTGGATAAGGGTCAGACCCTTCAGACTGGCCCATGGACCTTAGCTACGACAGATGCAAGTCTGCTAGGTTGGGGAGGGGTAACAGGATCCATGAGATTTCAGGGCCTTTGGTCTCCCCAAGAGTCCACACTCTCGATCATCGTCTTAGAACTCAGAGCGGTATTCAGGATGTTGACGCAAGCTCAGAGGTTCCTGGCAGGGAAAGCTCTTCAGGTTTGGTCATACAATGCCACGGCCGTGGCATATTTAAATCGCTAAGGGAAAATTCGCAGTTTAGGAGCCATGCGGGAAACGGCCAAGATCATGGTATGAGCGGAACGCCACGTACCCCAAATATCGGCCGTTTGCATTTCAGGCGTGGAAAATTGGGAGGCTGACTTCCTCAGCAGGCAGAGGGTTCACCCGCACTCAACAAGCGGGTCTTCGCCTTTCTAGCAGAGCGTTGGGGCATTCCGGCGATCGATCTCATGGCATCCAGTCTAAACCATCAAGTCCCCCCTGTATTACTCAGTCTTGAGACCCTCTCTCGCGGGTACTAAAGAAGTTGAAAAGAGAACGGGTCCCTGCCATCCTGGTAGCTCCCCATTTGCCTTGCAGAGCATGGTTCTCAGACATCCTGAAACTGGCAGTGGATCCTCCCTTCCACCTGCCAATGCATCCGGACCTTCTCGTTCAAGGTCCTCTTCTCTGCCACGGTTTAAATAGGCTAACTTTAACTGCGTAGCTATTGAGACCTTAATTCTCATGGCCAGGGGTTTCTCGCCAGCGGTTATTTGGTACTCTTATCAAGGCCAAGAAATCGTTCTCCTCGGCCATATATCGAGTCTGGAATGCATACATTATTTGTTGTGAGGCCCAGGGCTGGCCTTCCTGCAGGCAGGCTTAGATAAGGGGGCTCCGTCTGGGGTCCCTTAAGGTTCAGGTCTCCGGAGCGCTCTCTTTATTTTCAGCGGGAGCTGGCGGTTGTCAGGGATGTTCAGACCTTCTTGCAGGGGGTCCTTCATGGGCAGCTCCCCTTTGTTCATCCAGTAGAACCTTAGGACCTCAACTTGGTGCTCAATGCACTAATACATACGCCATTTGAACCTCTAGATTCAGTGGATTTACGCCATCTCACTTGGAAAACTGTATTCCTGTTAGAGATTTTGTCAGCTCGTAGAGTGTCTGTATTAGCAGCGCTCTGCTGCACCTCTCCATTCTTGATTTTCCACGAGGATAGGGTGGTCCTTCGCACTAATCCCTCTTTTTTCAAAGGTTGTGTCCAGGTTCCATTTAAATCCAAGGGATTGTGGTCCCGGCTTTCCGTCCTCCGCCTTCCCCTTCCTCAGCTCCCTCTTCCTCAGGGGGCGATTTAATGTTGCTGGATGTGGTTCTTGCTCTTCGGTGTTATGTAGACCGCACAGCCTCGGCCTGTAAGACCAAAGATCTTTTTGTTCTTTAGGATGCACAGAAGCGGGGTTGGCCAGCTTCCAAACAATCGCTTGCTCGCTGGATCACTTCCACTATTAAACTGGCTTATGCTCCAGTATCTCTGCCAGTTCCGGTATCGTTAAAGGCTCACTCTACCAGAGCCGATGGCGCTTCTTGGGTGGCGCGTCTTGGGGCCATGCAGAGCGGCTGCATGGTCATTTGTCCATTCATTTTCTAAATTCTACAGGTTGCAGGGCTTTGCATCCTCTGATGCGAGCTTCGGGCACAAGGTATTGCGTGCAGCCGTTCCAGAGCATTCCCTCCCTATTCCCTCCTAGAGGCAGCTTTGGTATGTCTCGCAGTGTCCCCAAATGGTAGGAAAGAGGAAAGATTTTTACTCACCGTAAAAACGATTTCTCTTACTCCATTGGGGGACACTGTGCACCCTCCCTTGCTCTGTAATTGGTTCTGCTGTGTGAATTTTTATGTTTATGCTCTTTGCCTTTTGCTTATACGCTTGGTTAGTCAAAACAGGTATCCACAGGAGAGGAGGGGCATAGTAGGCAGGCGCGGGCTGGCAGATATGAGCCCGGGGGACGCACAGGCGTGACACGTGATGCGGTGTCGCATCGCGTGTCACGTGATGCTGCCACATCCCGTGTCATGGGATGCTGCCGCCGGTGAAAAAGAAATAATTTATCCGGGGGACGGCCGGCCGGCCTACCGCCCGGCCCTATCAGCGGTAAGACTGAGCCACTGCCAAGTGGGCCAGCCCGGCCCTGATAGTAGGGGAGGAGAGTGAAGATCAAAGAAGTTGATAAGTGCCTAGACTCCTACACCCATTACTATACCCCAATGTCTCGCAGTGCCCCCTAATGGAGTAAAAGATATCTATTTGACGGTGAGTAAAAATCTTCCTTTTTGTCACTTGGAAAATCTTGTGATATATTGACAACCTTATTGTAGTTGTAGTACTCTCTGTATCCTCTGCACGTTCCTATATAGTTCCATATGGAAAATATATAAAACGGAAATATAGGTGCTCAAATATACAATATTATTCATATTAGTGTGTCTCTGCGCTGCTGCTCCCACTCACAGGAATGTGAATCTGTACAAACACAATGAAATAGTAAATTAATAAAAGAGAGCCCCATCTGCAGAATAATAGTTTATTTTAAAAAATGTCTAAAAAACAATCAGACGCGTGCCTATGCTGATATATAAAATATATTTGCCCTAACATCCAAATAGATGTAGTATTCGTACAGTACTGTAAGCCAATATTAATCGCAGTACCCCTCAATGAATATGTAAGTCCTAAAGGAGTATAGCTTCCAATCAAAGTATCAAACCACATGTATTGCAAATCCACAGTTTCTTCAGAAATAATTAAAACAATAATGAACAGATCAATAGGCTCTCCACTTACTTAATATGGGGCAAACTCTGGAGGAATATAAATGCAAAAGTCTCTCCATATGTGGGAAGTAGAGCCGCAGTCAGTGAATATAATGCCGATCTAACAATTTGTAGCACCCGAGTTTACCTTCCATTAAGTCCCTAATAATCCAGGAACAAATGTAATTCTGTTGATGTCCAATAATTGTCAGCAAAACCTTACTGGATATGTGAAGTTCTAATGTGGAGATGTCCTCGGGGATGCACAGGTCGCGTCACCTGACACGTTTCTCCGCTCACAAGATGGTGGAGAAACGCTTTGGGAAGATTGCAGAGGTGCTTTGGGACTTACATGTGCATTAAGGGAGTACTGAGATGTATTTGAATGTTAGGGCAACTATATTTTATGTCAGTCTAGGCAGGTGTCTTTGTGGGTTTTTTTTAGACATAGCTATATGGAAAATACAGTATTAATAATTTTCATATTTTGCACTGAACAGTCATAAAACTTTATATTTTTAAGTATTTGTATGCTGTATTCTCACATGTTATTGGCATACATTGAATCGCCCTGATGTTTTATAGGCCAGCATTATCATTCATAAATTGACTTTTATTTGTCTCCTGCTTGTTTGGTTATTTTGGCAAATTGCTTTATTTCTTCTGATCCAGGAATGGTGTTCTATTCTATATCTGATGTGACGGACAGGCTGGTTGCTCCTGCTGAATATCCATTACCTGCATTACAGGATGACTTCTGGTTGAAAAGTGCTCGCATGGAAAAGACTGATCCATGGAGACATGTGGTAGAAGAGATGACTCCGTCGGCTATGGCGGCCTTTGATTTGGCATGTTCACAAGCACATCTCTGGAAAACATGCAAGCAGCTGCTAGAGACAGCAGAGAGGCGTCTGCACAACTGTTTGGAAATAAAAAGTATAGTAGTAAAAAAATAAAACCGTTGACATTTTAAATCCAAGTAACCAATTTTTTTAACATACATTGCAATATGTAAAAAGTATTTGTACTGTACTAGTCCAACTGTATATATGCCACGTCACTTATGTTTGTGATTGATGAAGTTTAATCTGTTAGTCTGCCTGAAAGTCGTAACGCTCGATAATCCAAAAGTAACTGCTGATGAATTATATGAGAGCTATGACAAACGCCCACCGTCAGGAGCGGAACTCTACGTCACTGGACCCCATAGCAAAATATGGGGTATCCCAGTGATGCGCTCCGTCCTTCAGCAGTTCCAAAAATGTTCTGAGTGAAGCTTTGTTTGGCTTCACTTTGCTTGTTTTGAGTTGATTGTGGGTACAGGCAATGATAGAACCACTGCCGTTGCATGGAGTGCAGCTGCTACATGCCCCCCCCACCTACAGGCCCCTTAGTCGTTGCATCGTCTGCAACAATGGTAGTTCCACCACTGCTCATGAAAATTTTCTTTAGTTTGACTATTTAAAGAAAAATGAAGGACTCAACCATGTGCTTTTCTGAAATCTGTATTGTAAGGAAATTAAGGGATATATTACTTTAATGTGGAGTGTTGCAGTGTTTTATATATTTAAAAAAAAAACTTAGGGGTTTAGTTATTCACCCAATACAGGAGAATGTAAACTTGGGACATGTTTTTATTTCTGCAGGCCGAAACTCCGATGAAATTATGTGTCATCCTGAAGGTATTACAGGTTTCCAAGCTGTTCTTCAACAAATGAGTAAAATCATTAACCATCCAAGCCCACCACAAGGACAAAGTGAATTGGGTATAATGACTTTTTTGGGTGCTATTGCATAGGTTAATCATAGTATCGTATTCACCTTTTTTAAAATGTCTATATCTACAAGATTTGCAAATTGCACAAATGTGAGCTTCTGTATGATTTCCCACAACAGTGTATTGAGGCACAGGCAATCACAAAGATCACACACAAAAAGCTTCAAAGCAATTATCATTGTGTTTTGAGGGCAGATCTTTTTGTAGATGAGCCTGTGATTTTTTTTTTCTCATTCATCCTACAGGGACAAAAGTATTACCAGGGGTAGAGAGTGCGGAGAAATGAAGCTAGACCATTTTATTTTAAAGCTCGAGCTACTCCCCCTCCAAACACTGTTGGTTGCTAGCAATTCAGTTTTTACAGTGCCCTCTGGAGAAGGACTCGAAATGCTAGCTGTCTTCATGAGTTATCTATTTTAATCTGGCATTAATCTTTACTTCCTGTGCACCCGCTCAAGTACAGCGGCAGGGGTGCACTGAGCGGACATTGGAGGTACTGTGAACAGTGCATCTACCTGCCCATTACAACCAGTGTAGGACCCGGTCACTACTGTCACAGATAGTGACTGGGATCCCGTTCAGACAGAGGCCGCCTGGGGCTGACATAAGTCGCCTAGCAGCTCAACACCAGCAGATAGTTGAGCAGGAATCCACCCTCCTCAGCTTCTGTTTCTGGGTCCACAGAAAATGTTGTTGTTCCTTCTGAATCTCTGGGGCAGGGTACTTCAGATCTTCCCCACTGTTGTATCTGGCATGCCATCATGGACCTGACAGAGACCGTGCAGGTCTCATCTTCCTTAGAAAGGATTTTGGATTCTGCATCCACATCCAAAACCAAGAAGAGTCAAATTCTGGTGGTTTTACAATCCTATGAAGAGTCTGGCTGTGGTACAGAGGCCCTCTTTTTCAGTGTGCAGGGAGTGGAAGCTTTAGTGCATACCATTTGTACTAAATATTCAAACCAGTGAGGAGTCTGAAAGCCTGGACAATTCACTCTTCAACAGGCAAAATAAACCATTGTTTGTTTCCCCCATAACCACAGTTAGAGGACCTTTTGTGTGAGGCATGGGTTAAACCAGACTGCAGGTTCCAAGTTTCATGCCGCTTAAAGACCCTCTATCCACTCCCTAGTACTTACATGACAAAATAGTAATCTCCTCCTCAGGTACATTATCTCGTAGGGCATCTGTCCAAAACTACTACCATCCCAATCCATAACCTTAATGATAGCAGAGTGTTAAGTACGTATTGTCGCTATCCAATAACGATTGTCGAATCTCGATTTGTCTTTCCAACGCACAAAGATTTATTCTCAAAAAGTAGCAGTAGATATATCTTAGCGAAATAATAATAAGTACAGCCGTTACTTATCGCAGGCGCTCTGGATCCAGTGTACAGTCATTCAATCCTGAAGTCTGGGGACAAGATGTCTGAACACTAGATGAGGAGCTGCTGCTTATATGCAAACAATGATACAGTAAAACAATGCAAAGGGTGTGGCTTGCTTCTATTGGTCCAGGCTCCAAGAGGGTCCAGGGGGTTGTAGATCATAGGCTAGTTTAAGCTCAGGAATCCAAAGGAGGGGGTCATCTCTCCATGGGATGGGCTCTGATCTTCCCGCCAAGAGTTCTCATCGTAATAGTCCATAATGTCAAAACATTAATAACTTGCGTATGCATTCGCAGAGTTGTCCGGACAGTTGCAAATGTTAAGAGGAGTATTATGATACCACACATGATACGATTCCTTCAACCTGTACCATATGTTTTACTGATATGCATATAACTTATGATATTACACATAAATACTACTATATTTCGACATAAATGACTATGTGTTGCAGCTACCATTAATGTGTACTATTTTACAAGTGTGCGTGTTTGTGCGAATGTGAGTAAAAGACTAAATACTGTTGTTGCCACGTGCTGAAGCTGCGTACGCCCTTTTACGCCGTAGCGTGCCCTTTTACGCCGTAGCGTGCCGTACGCATCTTTTCAGACAAAGACAACCAAGTTTGCTAGATTTTAATTGAAATGACTTTATCCAATATGCTGACTTCGACAGCTCCACCCTTTGATAGTGTAATAAACTATCACCTAATCACCGTTTCAAGTTCAGGGTTATACAACACTTCTTCACAGACCATGATCTCGGTATCTGGTACCACCCTTTCAGTTTCAATCTCAGTGTTTCTCCTAGGAGACCATTTTCCACACTTCAACACAGTAGGAACACATTTGACACATAAACCAATCGCTAAGATGACACCCAGTATAAGGAGAAGGAGCTTACCTACACTAGCAACCATTTCCTGTACCCACTCCCCCAGACCGGAGAACCATTTCACAGGGTTCAACCATGAGAACCAATCTGCCACCTTTTCCCGACCTCATATAACGAAGCATTATGGTTCCTCCGAAATTCCCATTTCAGTTGCAGAATTTCATCCATCTTCCGGTCTATAACCTCCTTAGGGTCATCTGTATTATTGGTGATGTACGTGCAACATTTGACACCAAACTGGGTGGCCAGTGTTACACAGTACCCACCAGCAATAGAGGTGAGATAATTTAGTACCAGTCTATGTTGCACCAACTCCTTCTTGTACGCTTGTAGCTCCCTTCCAGTATACCTGAAAGTGTCATCATACATCTCGGTGATATTATCTATTAATTTGGCTAGTTCTTGGATATATTTAAAGTTTAATGTTCCCCGAGCGGTCCTGGTGAGATCTAGAGCAACCATAACTTGAAACCCAGCGGTTTCACTAATCAATTTTGTAGCTATGGGCTCCTCACCAGGAATCATATTTCTCTTGCCACGGTGTTTATACTGTGTGTGTATGTGTGGTGGTGATGTAGTCTTGTGAATACCAACCATTTCTTCATAAGTAATAGTCATGATTTCAGGAACCAGTTTAGCTAAGAAACACAAGCCCTTGGAACTCGGAGTTACCCAGGAATAAGCTTTCTTCCCACAAACAAAGTACACATCATCAGGGAGTACATAAGGAACAGTATGCCCATTAATTATATCGCACAGAGTTTTGACGAAACTACCCATGCCTAGAGTCTTCATTTGCTCAAGACACGTGTCGGCATGTATGACATTCTCACAATTATCTATAGAGACTTTACCAATGGATATTTTATTATGTTTGGTTGTACGCCCTAATTTATAACTTCCATCAACATTCCTGCCTATGGGTGATTTTGTAAGTCTCCCTCCAACATGAGCGTGGCGAGCCATTGTCTGATCTGATACGTCAGCCTCCCAATTCTCCAGATGCTTTGCATGAGATATATTTAGGCACAGCAAAGATCTGCCTATGGAGTATTGTCGAAGCGTTAGACTAGGGGACCTAGTGTTATTGTACCTCCCGTCTATGGGCCTCCCACCCCTCAATTCGAGTACTTCGGAAATGTTTAGAGGGCATGGCACTAGTCCTATATTATGCTGCCCTTGCGGCACGTGAGAGCACACCCAGCACTCGGTTTGGTTTATCACCTTACCCACCAGGGAGTGATAATCCTCCAAAGGATGCCCGCCCACATTCAGATTACCGGTGGACTGGCATCGCTGGATGCATCTCTCTTCAACTACGGAGTCACAGAACTTGCAGATGCAATACTCATCATTCAATAGCCTCTCATACTGTCTCCGAGTTCCTGAGCTAGCAGACCTTTTCATAACCCCCGGACCAAGCTTGATAATGGGCTGCTCTGAGTATTCGAATAACTTTTTTCCTTTGCCTCCATCTCATCCGTATCACTACCAGAACCCTCCTCCGTCCTCCATCCTCCTTCACAAAAATAGAATGTCCTAGAAAAAGTAAAAACAAGGAAAATTCTGGAACAAAAGAAAAACAAAAACCGCCACTCCATCGCTGGACAGATAGTTCTGAGGCAACGTCTCTGGTTTAGGTGTCTCGACTGCAGGCTTTAGGTCTCCCGGTACAGACTCATAAGTGACAGATCTATGTCGTCAGTCTTCGTTTTATCTTGCACTTTCTCCGGGTTACGGACTCTCCTGCAGTGGGTGGAATGGACCCAAGTGTCTCTCTCTGCAACTTTCAGTGATGTAGTACTGGTCAGCAGCACTTGGTACGGGCCTGCCCAACAGTCTGTTAAACAACCTGAACGTAAGAAATTGCGGATCATAACATAGTCTCTAGGTTCAACATCATGACCGTTCGTTTCTGGCATACCAGGTGACAGCATTTTTAGTTTTTGTTGTTCTTGCTTTAGCTGTCTACTCATTCTTATAAGATATTGTACAGTCACTTCATTATTACACTTCAAGTCGTCTTGTGGACTCACGATCAAATGAGGTTGTCGTCCGAACGGTATCTCAAAGGGGGACAGATTAAGAGGAGGTTTAGGAGTGGTCCGAATGCTATGGAGGACCAATGGCAAAGCCTCAGGCCATGCCAACCCAGTTTCAGCCATTACCTTACCAAGCTTGTTCTTTATAGTACCAATTACTCTCTCCACCTTACCACTGGCTTGTGGTCGGTAAGGGGTGTGAAGTCTGCTACCGATTCCCATGAGTTTACACATATTTTGGAAGATATCACCAGTAAAGTGGGTACCCCTATCACTTTCAATGATTCTAGGGATACCGAACCTACATACAAAATCTTGTACAATTTTCTTTGCAGTGAACACAGCAGTATTAGTGGCTGCCGGATATGATTCTACCCAAGCGGAAGACACATCAATACACACTAACACATACATTAGATTCCTGCACGGTGGTAATTGGATATAGTCAATTTGTATTACCTGAAAAGGTCCGTCTGTAGGAGGGATGTGGGATGGCTCAGTTGGAATAGTTTTCCCAACATTTTTCCTCAAACAAGTAAGACATGACATTGCTTTCTTACCAGCCTGAGAGGAAAATCCAGGAGCACACCAGTATGCTCTCACCAGTTTGCACATACCTTCTTTACCCAGGTGAGTCAGGCCGTGTGCTGCTTCAGCCAGGCTTGGATAGTATGTTCGGGGAGCTACAGGCTTACCTTGTCCATTCCTTCAGAGTCCTGAGGACTCTTGACCACATCCCTTCGCCTTCCAGACCGCCTTTTCCTGCAGGGAACACAAATCTTGCATTTTAATTAATTTCTGCATGTCTAATGTCTGAAAAACCATCATAGTCTCGGTCGATACAGTCATAGGTTGCCCTGCTGCCCATTTAGCAGCTTCGTCCGCCCTGTTATTGCCCAGTGACACTGGGTCTTCTTCAAAGGTATGGGCTTTGCACTTTATGACGGCTACTGTTCTGGGTAACTATCGCTGTCAGAAGTCCATTTATGTGTTGTGAGTGTGCCACTGGTGTACCTGCTGCTGTCGTAAAGTTTCTAAGACGCTAAAGGGCCCCAAAATCGTGCACTACCCCGAAGGCGTACCTAGAGTCAGTATATATATTGGCTGATTTACCCTCTGCCAATTCACACGTTCTCCTTAATGCTACTAATTCCGCCACCTGGGCTGAGTGAGGTGGGCCAAGGGGTTCAGCTACTACCACATCCTGATCATCTACAACAGCGTAACCAGTACATAGCTCTCCCGTCTCTGTCCGTCTATGACAACTCCCGTCTGTATAAAACGTAAAATCTACATTTTCTAAGGGGGTGTCACGTATGTCGGGTCTTGCAGTAAAGGTCTGATTCAGGTGTTCCATACAGTCATGCGTGTCAGTACTCTTGCCTAACTCATCATCGACCAGGGTCTCCTCACCTCCCACCCTTTGTGTCTCTAGAGACACATATGGAAGGTATGTAGCTGGATTTAAGGTGCTACATCGTTTGATGGTGATGTTTGAGGGTGCCATCAGGGCTAGTTCCCACTTTGTGAATCTAGCTGAAGAAACATGTCTGGTTTGGGCTGAATTTAACAGAGCTGATACAGCATGGGGTGTATAGACAGTTGAATTATGTCCTAATACTACGTCCTCCCTCTTACTTACCAGAAGAGCAGTTGCTGCTACACTTCTGAGACATGTTGGGAGTGATCTTGCCACATTGTCCAATTGTGCACTGTAGTATGCTACCGGTCTGCTAGCGTCACCATGTTTCTGTGTGAGGACACCTGCTGCACAATCATCAGCCTTCGTACAGTATAGCTCAAAAGGCTTTTCATAATCGGGTATTCCCAATGCAGGTGCTCTAGTCAGACTGTCTTTAAGATTAGAGAACGCTTGCTCTGACTCTTCTGTGTGTACAACACGTTCTGGTTTTGAGGAAGAGACTAGCTCCTGCAATGGTAATGCCAGAATAGAAAAACCCGGGATCCAGGATCTACAGTATCCACACATCCCCAGGAAAGTACGAATCTGCTTCTGGCTCTGCGGCAGAGTCATGTGTTGTATGGCCTCAATCCTGTCGGTTGTCAGGTGTCTTAGCCCCTTAGTGAGGCAGTGCCCTAAGTATTTGACCTTAGTCTGACATGGCTGTAATTTGTCCTTTGCCACCTTGTGCCCTGTTTGTGAGAAATGGAGCAACAATAATTTAGTATCCTGTAAACATGACCTAAAAGAATCAGAGCACAGCAACAAATCATCCACATATTGAATTAGAACAGACCCATTATGGGGTTGAAAGGATTGCAAACAGTCATGTAAGGTTTGGGAGAAAATACTGGGGCTGTCAATGAACCCCTGGGGTAGTCTGGTCCATGTATATTGCACTCCCCGGTAGGAGAATGCAAAAAGGTATTGGCAGTCAGGGTGAAGAGGGACTGAGAAGAAAGCAGAACATAGATCAATGACCGTAAAGTGACTAGCAGACGGTGGAATCTGCATGAGGATGACAGCTGGATTCGGCACTACGGGGAATTGGCTCTCAACAACTTTATTAATTCCCCTTAAGTCCTGGACTAATCTATAGCCCCTCCCCCCACTCTTCTTCACAGGGAAAATGGGACTATTTGCTGTACTGGCTGTACGAATTAAAATCCCTTGTTGTAACAGCCTCTCAATAACAGGATATACCCCTAGTTCCACCTCCGGTTTTAATGGATACTGTGGGATTTTTGGAGCTATCCTACCACTTTTTAGATTGACCATGACAGGGGCTACGTTTGCCATCAGTCCAGTGTCCTGTCCATCTCTGGTCCATAGTGAACCTGGTATTTCCAGCAACATCCCCTTTACTTGAGATGGACTTTGTTCTATAACAGGAGAGTGTAACATTAACCTTTGAGGGGTGTCCAATATATCCTGTACCTCATGTGCGACTTTCTCCGTTATATCTAAGAACACACCATCCGGAGTACAGTATATGACACATCCCATTTTACATAACAAGTCTCTTCCCAGCAAGTTAGTAGGAGCCGCCGCAGCCAAGAGAAATTAATGCTTCGTATGCAGGGCCCGATAGTAACTTCAGCAGGTTTAGTTAGTGGATAATGCAACACTCTTCCCTTTACCCCCATAGCTGGAACAGTTTTACTGGTCACCTGTAATTCGAAAGGAGAGGTTATTACAGATCAGGCCGCCCCTGTATCTACAAGAAAAGTTTGCTTCCTACCAACTATGTCAACTATCATTGTTGGTTCTTCTATCTGACTCTCAGTTAACCTCACTGGCTGTAGACTACAGGTATGACCTGACCCCTAGTGCTGACTATCTTTTTCCCGCGCAGCATTTGCTGCTATAATATGCGCGGGTAGATGTGAGTCTTCTAATCTATGAAAATTCCCCTTTGGAGGATATCTACATGACCCACCCATATGTGTATACTGTCTTTCTTTTTTACACTCTCTTGTGAAATGGCCTTCTTCGTTACCCTTAAAACACCTGATTATTCTATATTTCTTATTATGTGGGTTGTATGCTGGTGGTCGTGTATGCACTCCCTCTAAAGCCTGTATACTTACCGTCATTAACCTATCACTTTTCTCTTCCTTTTTTCTAAAGAGGTTTTTGTCATGCTCCACAGCAGACTCCCTAAGAGAATCTACTGTGATGCCTTTTCAATTAGGTAATGTGGTCTGTACTCTTGTCTTTAAATTTTCTCTAAGGCCATCTATTAATACTCCTACAGATACCTCTCTGTGATGTGGGTCCTCACCTATGTTGGATATCCCAGTGAACCGTGTTATCGCTGCTATAGTTCTAGCAAAGTAATCTGAGGCTGTTTCACTATCCTTTTGTTTTATGGTGAAAATCTTACTCCAATTTACCACTACTGGAAAATAGATGGCTAAATGTTTGACAATTTGTTCTATATTCTCTTGGTTAATCTCATCAGTCAAGGTGTCATCTTCATCCATCAAACAATCTTTAATACATTTTTGTATGTCAGTTTTGGGAGAAAGACACGCCCTCAACACTACACGCCAATCCTTATTGGTTGGTTCGTGTGCATTTCCTAAGTCTTTAACAAATTTCTGACACTTATCCAACTCTTTTCTAGGATCTGGGAATTCAGTCATAATGGAACGTAATTCTGATCTAGTCCAGGGACAATGCATTGTAACATTCTTTAAAGGAACTACACCATCCTTGTCCGCCTTCCCATTGGGAACTGATATTGTGCGGACTGGATACGCACCCACTGGTTCACTGTCTTCAGAAGACACTACAGGATTTGCTGTTTCAATATTTAGACTGCTATCACTCCTAGTTATCACACTACTCTCACCTATCTCAGCCATTGCTCCTTTCCCATACTTACGCTGAACCTCTAGCATATTAACAGCATGAGCAATGGCTGAAATCACAGTGGGTTCATCTTCATCTTCTGATACATTGGTTTTAAACTGGCTTAAGACAGGATATAACTTAGCAATTTCTCTTTTTTCAGTTTTAATAACGGCTGTACTTACCCCTCCCGCCACATAAGGTGGCGGGGGCGCGCTTGCGCTGAGTTTGCCATGCTTCTCAACGGCTACTTCCGCTGTGAATTCGCTGCTCTGCCACGTGTTACCTTCCATTTTCCACAATTTTAAACAATCATTATGTTTATTCCTCACTTTCGTTGACTTAATCAACCATACTTTATCTTTTACAGTATTTAGTACCTCTGGATTAAAACTCCCTATTGTTGGGAAAGGCCTATCACAATCTTTGGTCATCTTGACCCACGTGTCACAATACACAGTTGCGTATGCACCATATTTCTTACACATGAGAAACCTCGCTGAACCAATAGGCCCTTCCTTAGGCAGTACACTGGCCATCTCTAGCGTATGCTTAGCACCCATGTTGAACAATACCTTCTACCCGGAACACAGACACACCGCAATGCTCTGTTCTTTCCACCTAACTATTTCAACCCTATTGCTACAATCACCGCTAGAGATCTCTAATGCCCCGGTGGACGTTTTTCCAAATAGCCGCGTCCACTCGCTTACTCTTGTCCTGAACAAGAATCCCGAACACAGAAATAGTTCCTCGATAGCCCGGCTATCTCAAATTTCTGTTGAGTTTATTATAACTGGTAGCACCAAGTTGATACAATCAACCAGCCTTTCCAATATAATTCCTCCACGCACTTCCAATTTTACCCTCGCGGTTGTGTTTACTGTGCGGTTAGATCGCACCGCCTACTAATACTAATTATCAGTAAACCTTGCGATCTATTGGTGGCGTTTCGCGAAAACACGGTTTTCGCATTCGGTATACCTGCCCTGTATACCGGCCTTCAGTTGGGCAACCTGCCTCGTCAGACAGCAACTGAGCACAATCCACAATAAAACAGTGTATCTACGTTACAACATCACACACTATACACCTTTTCTGCGCAGAAAATCAAAAGTTCCCAACAATAGTAATAATGTCTCAGAGGCTTTCACAATTAATTATACTATACACATATAATAACTATCAAAACGATTGTTTAACCACGTGGCAAATCTACCGGAAGTCCGCGTACGCACAGCAGGAAATACACATACGCTAAGCAATGCAATACAGTTAAAACGCACGACAGTAAAAAGAAACAGTTTTCTCTTTTGTCCCTAGGTTCTAGTTAGCGTGCCCTAGACAATGCAAAACGGACATTCGGTTTCACAACACAGAGTAAAACTCAGGTTTTGAACACATTGCGTTCTTACCCGTATATGATGCATCTCCACCCTTTGTTGAGGAACCAAAATCCGTTGGTCTTGCGTATCGTCCGGCAACGAAACCTCCAAAACTCACAAGCCCCCAAATTGTTAAGTACGTATTGTCGCTATTTAATAACGATTGTCGAATCTCGATTTGTGTTTCCAACGCACAAAGATTTATTCTCAAAAAGTAGCAGTAGATATATCTTGGCAAAATAATAATAAGTACAGCCGTTACTTATCGCAGGCGCTCTGTATCCAGTGTACAGTCATTCAATCCTGAAGTCTGGGGACAAGATGTCTGAACACTAGATGAGGAGCTGCTGCTTATATGCAAACAATGATACAGTAAAACAATGCAAAGGGTGTGGCTTGCTTCTATTGGTCCAGGCTCCAGGAGGGTCCAGGGGGTTGTAGATCATAGGCTAGTTTAAGCTCAGGAATCCAAAGGAGGGGGTCATCTCTCCATGGGATGGGCTCTGATCTTCCCGCCAAGAGTTCTCATCGTAATAGTCCATAATGTCAAAACATTAATAACTTGCGTATGCACTCTGCGATTC
This sequence comes from Mixophyes fleayi, assembly GCF_038048845.1. Lineage (NCBI taxonomy): Eukaryota > Metazoa > Chordata > Amphibia > Anura > Limnodynastidae > Mixophyes > Mixophyes fleayi. The sequence continues at coordinate 44,671,147 of NC_134413.1, read as the reverse complement.
CTTCGCAGAGTGGCCCTGACAGTTGCAAATGTTAAGAGGAGTATTATGATACCACACATGATACGATTCCTTCAACCTGTACCATATGTTTTACTGATATGCATATAACTTATGATATTACACATAAATACTACTATATTTCGACATAAATGACTATGTGTTGCAGCTACCATTAATGTGTACTATTTTACAAGTGTGCGTGTTTGTGCGAATGTGAGTAAAAGACTAAATACTGTTGTTGCCACGTGTTAAAGCTGCGTACGCCCCTTTACGCCGTAGCGTGCCGTACGCATCTTTTCAGACAAAGACAACCAAGTTTGCTAGATTTTAATTGAAATGACTTTATCCAATATGCTGACTTCGACAAGAGATAGGAGGTTTCAGGTTTTGCTGAAATCCATTTTCACAGCCCCAGGGACCTCCCCTAGATTCAACTTGGCCGTGGCTTGTATAAATAAGGTGGTGGAGAGGTGGGTGGTTGGAGCAGTTGGCTAAGGGTCGGCAATAGGGAATATCCAGGATGGATTTGGGCTCCTTAGTGGAACATATCAATGAGGCTTCCTTATATCTAGGAGAAGCTACAATTGTCACTGGTCTTAAGGGGTACACAATCTCTGCCTCAGCTGTAGCTGCACGGTGAGCCCTCCAGCTGCTGGCCTGGCAGTCGGATGCAAAGTCCAAATAGACTCTCAGGGGAGGGTTTGTTCAGCTTTGAGCTGGACAAAATCTTTAAGTGGCTATACCGGGGAAATGTTCTTTTCTTCCAGAAAATGCCCCCAGCCTCCAGGCCCTACTTCTTGCTCATTTTGTCCCCCAGGTAAAGCAAGGTGCCAGTCCTCCGGAGGCCTCTGTCTTCTGCTGTGGCCAACAGACAGGTAAGAAGGCTTGGACACCTAGATGTCCATTTCCCAGTATGACGAGCAGGCTTTTTACCTGGTGTCCCCTGTGATGGGAACCCGTCTTCTGCGTTTCAGGGCCAGGTGGGTCAGAGGAATTGTACCTAGGGGGTACATCATAAATCTGATGATGTTCCCCACCAAGATAGTTTTTTACGGGGACCTAGTAAAATGTTGGGCCCTGTGGGAAGCCATTCAAACCCTGTCCTCTTCTGCTGTGATCCCTATCCTGGAAGACCAAAAAGGTTTGCGTTTCTACTCCAATCTTTTCTTGGTACAGAAATCAGACTGGTGTTTCAGGCCAGTCCTCGGCTTAAAACCCTGAATGTCCACCTCGTGGTGGACAAATTCAAGATTGAATCCCTTCGGTCTGCAATCAGCCGCATGACATGTGAATGCGGACATCAGGGATGCCTACCTACATGTTTCAGTCTGGGAGGGCATCAATGCCTTCTCATGTTTGCAGTATAGTCCCAGCACTTTCAATTCTGGGCCCTACCCTTTGGTCTATTCACAGCTCTAAGGGTCTTTACCAAGATCATGGCAGTCCTACTGAGATCCAGGTGGGTGACAATCTTCTACTACTTGGACGACCCCATGATCAAGGCGGCTTCTCCGGTCTTGCTACAGGCCCATGCCAATGTAATCAATTTAAAAAAGGGTTGGGTATGTTATTCCGAGTACCACGCCGAAAATTGCCGCTTTAAATGAACATGATGTAGGTCGCACTGTTCAGTGACGTCCAAGTAAAGTGTCGGAGAGCTCCGTCTTCGCAATTACTTGCTGTTAGCATCATCCAGGCATCGGAACTCTGCACTATCGCTTTTTAGGTAAGTCTGATTTATATGTTTGTTTGTTTTTTGTTCATATTGATTTTTCTTTGTAGGCATGCTAGTCGTCGGCGTTGTGGTAATCGTGAAGACGATTACCACAGTTTAAAAAAAATTCCAACCTGATTCCTTCCCAGCAGATGGTCTTTTTGGGTCTGTCGTGTGATACACAGCTTTAGAGATCCTTTCCTTATAGGGACTGGTGAAATTCCTCCTGGCTTAACAACTGGTGTTAGGCATGATAGTCTCCACCTTCAAAGTGATAAAGTTCGCAATATTCCACTCCAGGGAGGTCCAAAATAAATTAATCTTCAAGTGAAACAAGTCTTACTTGCAACTGGCCGCTGAGTGCAGTTTGGTGTGCCAGTCACTTTTTTGGTGGTTGAGGAGCGACCAACCCAACAGGGGTCGCCCCTTCACCATATCTGATTGGACCCTAGTAACCACAGGCGCCAGCCTCTGAGGCTAGGGGCGGTTACCCCTCAATACAGTTTTCAGTGGCTTTGGACTCCAGAGGAGGCAAAGCTTCAGATAAACGTACTGCAATGTTTACAGCCAAAAGTCTGACAATGCCATGGCTGTGGCATATCTGAATCACCAGGGTGGTACCAGGAGTGCCAAGGTGTTGAAGGAGAGCAGTCGGAACATACTTTGGATGGAATGGAATGAAATGTTCCGCCCTTTGCGACAGTGTTTATCCCAGGAGTAGATAGCTGAGAAGCCAACTTTCTCTGCCGATAGGCCCTTCATCCGGGGGAGTGATCTCTGCACCCAGATGTCCTTTACTAGCTGCTGGACAGGTGGGACCGGCGAGACATCCACATTATGGCATCCCGGTTGAACCACAAGGTGGGGGCATGATGCTTCAGGACAAGGGACCCCCATGTCTGCTCCCTGGGATTTTCCACTTGTCTACCTGTTCCTGCCAATAGCCATGCTACACAGAGTTCTCTGGAAGGTAAAGAGGAAGGGCCCATAAATGTGATCCTGGTGGCTCTTGACTGGCCAAAGATATTGTGATATTCCAACCTTCTTGTCATGGAAGTGGTATCTTCAGGCTTTATAGCCATGGGGTTTAAGGATGGTGTGGTGCAGACCATGCTATGGGCTTGCAAACTGGTATTGGCCAGGAATTTTAGTATCTGGAAAACTTATAATGTCCTTTACGACCACAAAGGGTATGCCCCTACTTCTGTCCGGTTAGCGCAGTTGTAAGGTTTCTGACATAAGGGGTTTAAGACTTGGCTCCCTGAAGGTTGAGATATCTGCTTTGTCCGTTTTCTTCCAGGGAAAACTAGCTCTTTTTTCACAGGTGCAGTGCAGCCTCTCTACTGTCCTTTGGTTACACCTTGGGGCTTAAACCTGGTGCTCAGTGCCTTATAGCATCCATTGGATTTGAAGAATCTCATTCTTGGCTAGGTGAGTTTCTGAGTTGGGGGCTCTGTCCTGTAGTCTTCCTTCCTCATTTTCCATGAGTAAAGGGCTGTGCTTCATACCAAGCCGCCTTTCCAAACCAGGTTAATTTCCCTGTTCCACCTGAACCAGGATATAGTGGTTCCAGCTTTGGATCAAAGTAGACCCCAGGTTGAAGAAGGCTCTCTTTTCATTCTTTGTGGTCAAGGCTTTGGTCCTGTTGGCACAAATTCTTAGAGGCATGCTGGACAGTGGACTTTCTGGTTCTCCTTAATGCCCAAAAGAGAGGCTGGCCAGCCTTCAAGCAGACTATTGCCAGGTAGGCTGATGCTTTTTGCTCTGTGAATGCCTCCTGGGTGGCATAGCACTGTGCTTCAGCTGAGTAGCTGTTCACAGGGCCGGTGCAAGGTTGCCCGGCACCCTAGGCAAAGCTTAAGCTTGGCGCGCCCCCCCCCCCCCCAAAAAAAAAACTATTTTCCCAGCCTCTAACACACCTCTTGGCTGGCTTGGATGCAGTCCAGATGTCTGACGCAGCACTGATGTCTGATGCAGAATGTTGTCCAGGCTTCACTGCTGCCCAGGAGCAAACACAGGATATCTAGAAGGGAGGCTCCAAGTGCTAGACTTCAGAACAAAACAAAGAAAAGAAAACTTGACATCACTCACCAGTTACACACTGACATGTACCCCTCTGCCCACCAACTTCTCTCTCACATGTCCATCTGCCCATTAATTCCTCTGTTGCTGTCTATTAATGTATTCTGTAGATGATATATTAAATATACTAACACATGCAAATAAATAGAGAAAGGTAAACTAAATGACAGATAATCTAGACCGTTCTATTTTATTTGCATTTGTTAATGTATTCTGCAGATGTAAAATTAATTATACTAATAGAGGGCAACAAAGGAGAGCCAAATAGAGGGCAAATACTAAAAAACATAAATAGTTCCTTAACTATCCTAGAGTAGCCCCAGCAAGGTGAATTAAAGCTGTGCTTTATTATGCATCGCTGCATTTTGTCATGACACTATTTTAGTACAAGACCCCATAGTCTCTAACTCAAGGACATTTCTAATTGTAATCCCCCCAATTCCCTATTTTCTCCAGCCTCCTCCCCCTCCCCAATATTCTGTAGCATCCATTCCCCCTCACACACATTTTCTGTAGCATCCATTCCCCCCCACACACATTTTCTGTAGCATCCATTCCCCCCCTTTCTGTATCCTCAATTCTCCCCCCTTTGTATAGCCTCCATTCTCCTCCCCCCCTTTCTGTAGCCTCCATTCCCCCCCCCTTTCTGTAGCCTCCATTTCCCCCCCCTTTCTGTAGCCTCCATTCCCCCCCCTTTCTGTAGCCTCCATTCCCCCCCTTTCTGTAGCCTCCATTCTCCCCCCCTTCTGTAGCCTCCATTCTCTCCCCTTTCTGTAGCCTTCGTTCTTTCTCCCCCTTTGTATAGCCTCCATTCTCCTCCCACCCCTTTCTGTAGCCTCCATTCCCCTCCCACCCCTTTCTGTAGCCTCCATTCCCCCCCCCCTTTCTGTAGCCTCCATTCCCCCCCCCCCTTTCTGTAGCCTCCATTCCCCCCCCCCTTTCTGTAGCCTCCATTCTCCCCCCCCTTTCTGTAGCCTCCATTCTCCCCCCCCCTTTCTGTAGCCTCCATTCCCCCCCCCCTTTCTGTAGCCTCCATTCCCCCCCCCCCCTTTCTGTAGCCTCCATTCTCCCCCCCCCCCATTTCTGTAGCCTCCATTCTCCTCCCCCTTTCTGTAGCCTCCATTCTCCTCCCCCTTTCTGTAGCCTCCATTCTCCTCCCCCTTTCTGTAGCCTCTATTCTCCCCCCCTTTCTGTAGCCTCTATTCTCCCCCCCTTTCTGTAGCCTCTATTCTCCCCCCCTTTCTGTAGCCTCTATTCTCCCCCCCTTTCTGTAGCCTCTATTCTCCCCCTCCTTTCTGTAGCCTCTATTCTCCCCCCTTTTCTGTAGCCTCCATTCCCCCCCCCCGCTTTCTGTAGCCTCCATTCTCCCCCCCCCCCCCGCTTTCTGTAGCCTCCATTCTCCTCCCCCTTTCTGTAGCCTCCATTCTCCTCCCCCTTTCTGTAGCCTCCATTCTCCTCCCCCTTTCTGTAGCCTCTATTCTCCCCCCCTTTCTGTAGCCTCTATTCTCCCCCCCCTTTCTGTAGCCTCTATTCTCCCCCCTTTTCTGTAGCCTCCATTCCCCCCCCCCCGCTTTCTGTAGCCTCCATTCTCCCCCCCCCCCCCCGCTTTCTGTAGCCTCCATTCTCCCCCCCCTCTTTCCTTAGCCTCCATTCTCCCCCCCCCCTTCTGTAGCCTCCATACTCCCCCCCCCCCCCTTCTGTAGCCTCCATACTCCCCCCCCCCTTCTGTAGCCTCCATACCCCCCCTTTCTGTAGCCTCCATTCCCCTCCCCCCTTTCTGTAGCCTCCATTCCCCCCCCTTTCTGTAGCCTCCATTCCCCCCCCTTTCTGTAGCCTCCATTCCCCCCCCCTTTCTGTAGCCTCCATTCCCCCCCCCTTTCTGTAGCCTCTGTTCTCCCCCCCCTTTCTGTAGCCTCCGTTCTCCCCCCCCCCTTTCTGTAGTCTCCGTTCCCCCCCCCTACAGTGCAGCACCGCATTATTGCAGGCGGGTGGGCGATCTGCCCTAGGGGATCGCACCGCCAGCATTTACTTCTAAATTATTACTGGGTCCCCCGCTTCAGTGCCGCCCTCCAGAGCCCGGCGCCCTAGGCAACTGCCTAACCTTGCCTAATGGGAGAGCCGGGCCTGGCTGTTCAGGATGGCCACCTGGTGTTTGGCACACACATTTTATGAAATTCTGCAGATTTAACACTTTTTTTCATCCAGGGATGCTCGTTTCAGACTTAAGATGCTGCGCACTGATTTAGAAAGTGCCCTTCTCTAAGGACAGCTTTGTGATGTCCCCATGGTACTTCTGTGTCCTCCTAGGATGATTGAGAAAATGGGATTTTTGTACTTATGTTAAATTATTTTATCTGCATCTGTGAGGGACACTGGATGCCCTCCCTTTACACTTTCGCTTACTCTTTCTTTCTCTTACTCTTTCTTTCTCTTACTCTTTCTCTCTCATCTACAAAATGAAATACTTTTCTACTTTCAACAACAGCTAAATAGCCAAAGGTTTTCTGAGCTTGTTGTAAACCTATAATTGTCCATATTGCAGCTTTTAACTTAGGTTACCTCTTTATTACATAGTTAAATTTTATTGTATTTTCTTTTTTCACTCATCCCCACATATTACAGAAGAAAAGATAAACAGCCAGTTCAAGTGTAGCATCACAGAATTTTTACATACCTGTTATTCACTACTGAAAGATGAATATATCGTTCGCCAGATCACACTGAGCCAGGAGCTGGAGCAGAGAGTTACCCAACTAAAATTCGCAATCCGTTCCCAGGGTGAGTCACTTCTGTATTTTTTCAGTAAGGTCATTAAGAAACGATCCACTTTACTATTGCTTTTCCATAACAACGTTCCTTGGAGGAAAAAAAAAAACATAGGAAGTATAAAGTAAAATTGTGAGAATTGTTTTGTGCTCTTTATCTTAGAATGTGCCCCCCCAGACAAAGTATTTTGCAGTGTAAAACACAAAGAAAAGCAGCAGGGATAGAACACTAAAATATGAAGCACTGTGTTATCTCTATTTGAGTATAAATGTACTGCTAGGAAAGAAGCAGTATATAAATCAGATTGAAATATTGTTGATAAAAGGTTAATTTTGTTCATCTTATATAGCTTTAAAATATGCTGAAAAAGTTCTGGTCATGATCAGGATTTGTATTGGATACGGAACGGTTTTTAGTTGGGTTCTTTTACTTAATACCTCTCATTGTGTAATCCTGTAGTTACTCTTTTATTCTTTCATCTTAATGCAGCACTGTTCCTTATTTGGAGATTTGGAAGAAGTCTTTAGTTGTCCAGATACCTGTGCATACTATTACATGCCTCCACAGTGCTCTCAGCCTTCGGACTCGTTTTAGCCTATAAGCGGCCTGCTTTCCCAGAGGACATAGGGGTACTAGCCAATGATAACCAATTCCTGCTAGCCCCAGACACCCACTTTTCCCCTCCCCATCACTTCTCTGAAACTCTCTTGCCTTTCTACTTTAGCTTTCCGGCAATCAAGGGAAGCTCATCCTCATTTTTTTCAGCTTTTCCCTTTTGGGTGGGGTTGTGTGATTCTCAGGAATCCACGTCCAAAGCAATAGTTGCTATGTCCCCACATTGCCAATTGCTAGACTGCATTATGTGTGGGAAAATCGGACCCATCTACTTTACCCTTATCACTCCAAAGTCCCTGGTGCCACCTGAAGATCTGAAATCCTCCAAGTATGCCTGAGCTAGAGTGAGCTCTACTTCTATTGCAGTTCCCACCTACCTATTCTAGCCAGGACTTGCCTGGGATAGGTCCTTAATTCCTTTTGTTATAGTCCTTTTTAGGGAAGTTAGAGGCCTGCAGGTACCTCAATCCCTGAAGTGCATATGTCCTCTTTCAGTTCTGATTAAGCTCCTGTGAAATGTCCAGACAAGTCTTTAGTGAAGTCCCAGAGAAAGCAATTTAACAAACTATATAGATATTTAAAATGAGCTATGAAGGTGTTCCTGATTTTATGTTTTCTCTGTTTTTAACACCAACCTTGAAGTAGCATTGGTTAACTTTAATGTATTATTTAACATGACAAATATACAGAAATATTTGATTTTATATAAAGTACACATTTCACATTTAAAAATAAGATAGACATTCCAGATGTCCACTTGCTCTCATGAGTTATATTAAACGTTAATGAAATTGGTAAAAGCTAGTTTGTATTAAAGAGGAGACTTTGATGCCCGGAAAACAGGAGGTGCCGACCACAAGATGAAAGTGTGTTGACTTTTGTGGCGTGTCGAAAATGGAGCTGCCTTAGGGCTGTTTTGCTTTCTATTCTAAGTAGAGCTAGAAATTTGTGTCTTGTAATCATCTAATGTTTTCTCCTGTGGTCATCCTACCGAGGGCAAAAGAGAATAAGCTGATTTCAAGTGGTTTTTCTCTTTCCTACCATTGGGGGACACTGCGACATTGGGTATAGTAGGTGGTCAGGAGTTCTTGTCACTTAAACTGTTAATCTTTGGACTCCTCCCCTGCTATGCCCCTCCTCTCCAGAGAGATCCTCAGTTTTTTTTAGATGACCTAGAGTTCGGTCACTGGAGTATAGGCTCCTGCCTATACTCAGTCTAGTTATAGTTTTTCATGTTTTTATTTTATTCTTATAGGGTGCAGCGCGGGATCCTTGTAGCCCAGCAGAGTGAGCAGGACTTGGCTCTACACACTCTGGATCCCAGCGCAGGTAAGTGAAGCCCAGCGCTCATGTTACCAGCTCCTCTGCCGGCAGTTATTCATAGGGGCCATATTTTATTAGGAGAAAGACCTAAGGCACAGTCCACGGAAGTAACTGTTTGTGTTTGTGCAAATCACTGTAGGATGGTGATATCGGCACATAGAGTCCTCTGACCGGCAGCACTGATCCCCTAGGCAACGAGCACAGGGAGAGCGCAGTTCAGGGCAGAAGCAGCGCTCACACTCGCAGAGGTGAGCGGCTGCTCTGTCAAAAATCAACAGCTGGGCACAACCGCAAAAAGCGCTATAGCGCTAGGGAGAATACTTCCACAGTTAATTTGGCCGCGAGTTTTCACTCCTGGCGGCCATTGGAGGATGGCGCCAGGGAGTACTCGGGAGGCAGAGGTGACACAGCAGGAAGGGGAGGAGTGACAAGCGCTTCCTTTCCGCGCGGACAGAGGAGTTTGATCGCCATTACAGCGTGCAGCTCTGCATTTACTTAACCCCTGCTCTGCCTCTTTTCTCCTGGAAAGATTCTACAGTCCCTAATCGGCTACACTGTGCATTAGTGAGCATTGGGGGAGACTGTATAGGTGGGCTTGTATGTTCTTGTGAGTCATTTCAGATAAAGAGATTTTCACAGACAGTACTATTTTGAATCTGCTTGTATTGGAGTGGTGCTTTGTCAGAAACTGCCTAGCACAGTCCTCTTCTGTTTAGTCGCCTTAAGTTATCTGCATTACTTTTAAGAATTATTTTAAGAAGCAGAACTATGGCGGAGAAGGGGACAGCAAAAGGCAAGGGGGCTTCTGTGCCTGCTGCATTGTATTTTGCCTGTTCAAAATGTAACAATAAACTTTCCGTTGCCCACACAGACCGAGACGCCCTTTGCGCAGCTTGTGTTGCTGACGCTCAGAGGCATGACGATTCAGCCCAGGAGGGGTCCTCTGCAATGGTGGAACCGCCCTGGATGCGATCCTTTTCTTCGGCTATGGAGAAAATGACGGCCGTGATGCTACGAGCAATAGAGGTACGTGACAACACTACCACACTTACACTTACAGGCAGCCAGTCTGTAGGAAATGCTTCCACATCACAGGCAGGGTTCACTCACGGAGACTATAGGCCTGTATCTATTCCCCAGAGGGGTAAGAGGGCCGTTACTGAGGCAGAGCTAGAATTAGATCAGCTTTCTGATCACTCATCAGCCGAGGAAGGTGAGGTGGATATTGACCCTGAAGGGGAGTCTCTTTATGATGCTGACTCTGGATCCACAAGTGTGGATAGTCTTATTTGGGGTATCAGACATGCCTTAGGGTTAGCTGACCCGGAACCTGTAGCACATAAAGGTATATCCTTGTTAAAAAGACCTAAGGCACAGTTAGCTCTTTTCCCACATTCCCCAGAAATGTTAGAAATTATTTCTGATGCTTGGCACAGGCCAAATAGACAGTTCATGATGCCGGGAAAATTTAAGTCCCTCTATCCTCTGCCTCCTGAGGATACGGTAAAATGGGAAACGCTGCCGAAGGTTGGCGCTCCAGTAGCCCGGTTAGCTTCATCTGCAGCTATCCTTGTCCAGGAGAGGATAACCCTTAAGGATTACACAGATAAGAAGTGTGATCTGGCTCTTCGATCAGCTTACACCGCTGTGGGAAGTATGTTTAGGCCAAATTTGGCTGTAGCGTGGGCCAACAAAGCAGTTCAGTTATGGATGAAATCTTTGATTTAGGGGCCTTAGCGATAACTCTCCGCGTTCACAGCTACTTAATCTAGCAGAACATGTTCTTGAGACTTCGGCGTATGTAGCGAGTGCTGCCATAGATGCAGTCTCAGTAAATGCTAAGGCCTCGGCTTTAATTATAGCAGCTCGTCGTAACCTATGGTTACTAACGTGGTCGGTAGACGCAGACTCTAAGAGAGCGTTAGAAAATTTACCTTTTGATGGCCTAACTCTATTCGGGGCGGAGCTCGAAAGGGTTATTCAGGAAACCACGGGAAGTAAGAGTACGGCTCTAGCTACGGTTTCAAGCAGACCCCATCAGGGTAGATTTCGATCCTTTCGAGGATTTTCCCGGGGGGGGGGGGTGGTGCCCTTAGTAGAGGGCATTCCTCAGCATCCAGACCTTCGGCCGGTAGAGACAGAGGAAGTAGAGGCACAACAAGGAGAGGCTCTGTTCGTCCAGCGGACAAGCCCTCCGCGTGACTTAGTTCTCCAGGGGGCACATCTGGTGGGGGCACGACTTCTTCAATTCCGGAATCAGTGGTGGAAATCCACGACGGATCTCTGGGTTCGAGGAGTTGTGTCCCGGGGCTATGTCATAGATCTAGCCCACTCCCCCCACCTCACAGGTTCTTCGTCACTCCTCTTCCCTCTTGCCCCCGCAGACGTGTAGCACTTCAGGAAGCCATGCAAAAGCTTCTGGCTGCTCAGGTAATAGTTCAGGTCCCTCCTCTGGAAAGGGGTCGAGGTTTTTACTCAAACCTCTTTCTGGTGCCAAAACCAGATGCATCATTTCGGCCCATCCTGAATCTTCGGTCTCTAAACAAGCAGCTGACAATTCAAAAATTTCGCATTGAATCCCTTCGCTCGGTTATAGCAGGGATAGAAAAAGGGGAGTTTCTGGCATCGTAAGACATCAAGGATGCTTACCTGCATATACCTATCTGGGAAGGACATCAGAGTCTCCTTCGGTTTGCGGTAGGAAGGGCGCACTTTCAGTTCAGGCCACTCCCCTTCGGCCTGGCTACCGCCCCCAGGGTCTTTACCAAGATCATGGCAGTCATGGCAGGCCTATTACGCCAGAAGGGCATAACAATTGTCCCTTATCTAGACGACCTTCTGTTGAAGGCACCGTCTGCGCTCCTTTTATCCCAGCAGATTCAGACTTATGCAGTTTCTGCAGAGTCACGGTTGGGTGTTGAATTTACCTAAGTCATCGCTGGTGCCATCTCAGCAGATGCGTTTCTTGGGCCTGTTGTTCGATACTCAGTCTCTGAAAATTTATCTCCCAGCAGAAAAGGTCTTAGCTTTGCAGTCAAAGACAAAAGCCTTGCTGAGGAAGAGGAGTGTCTCGAATTTCAGTTGTATGAGGCTTCTGGGGACGATGGTCTCTGTATTCGAGGCAGTGCCGTTTGCTCAATTCCACTCCCATCCACTTCAGGGAGAGATCCTGCGGAAGTGGTCAGGGTCGCAGATGAATTTGGACAAACAGAGGGTTTGTCTGTCCACAGCCACAAGGCTATCTCTGGTCTGGTGGACGTCCAGATCCAACTTGAACAGAGGCCTATCTTTACAGATATGGTCTTGGACTCTAGTCACAACAGACGCCAGTCTGTTGGGTTGGGGGGGAGTAACAGGAACCCTGAGGCTTCAGCGTCTCTGGTCCCCTCAGGAATCACATCTTCCAATAAACATCCTGGAACTAAGAGCAGTGTACAGCACTCTTCTAAGAGCTCAAGAATTTCTAAGGGCAAAACCTCTTCAAATTCAGTCCGACAACGCCACCACGGTAGCATACATAAACCATCAGGGGGGCACTCGCAGCGTAGCCGCGATGCGGGAGACCACACGCATACAAGCGTGGGCGGAACAGCAGGTCCCCAGGATTTCTGCCATCCACATTCCGGGGGTAAAGAACTGGGAAGCGGACTTCCTCAGCAGACACACCCTACATCCCGGGGAATGGGCTCTAAACAGTCAGGTATTCTCCCTACTGGTGGAACGGTGGGGTTGGCCGGAGATGGACCTAATGGCGTCCAGTCTGAACCATCAGGTACCGCGCTACGGCGCAAGAGCACGAGACCCAGCTGCAGAAAAAGTAGATGCCATGTCAGCTCCTTGGCAGTATCAGATGGTGTACATTTTCCCGCCCATCCCAATATGTGCGCGGGTACTAAAGAAGGTGAAGAGGGAGAAAGTTCCCGCAATCTTCATAGCTCCATTCTGGCCACGCAGAGCGTGGTTCTCAGATCTGCTGTTGTTAGCAGGGGCTCCTGCATTTCAGCTTCCCATACAAGCAGATCTTCTGGTTCAGGGTCCATTCCTTTACCAAGGTTTGGATCAGCTGGCTTTGGCGGCCTGGCTGTTGAAACTTTAATACTTAAGGCTAAGGGTTTCTAGCAAGAGGTCATAAACACCATGATTAGGGCTAGGAAGCCTACGTCATCTTCCATTTATTATAGAGTATGGAAGACATACATTGTATGGTGTGAGTCTAGGGGTTTTCATTCCTCTAGATTTAAGATTTCCCGGTCCTAGAATTTCTTCAGGACGAGGTTCAGAAGGGGTTGCGGCTTAGTTCCCTCAATGGGCAGGTATCCGCCCTTTCAGTCTATTTTCAGAAAAATATTGCTGAATATGCAGATATCAAGACTTTCCTGCAGGGGGTGTTGCAACCTCCTTATTGTCATCCTGTGGAGCCTTGGGACCTCAATGTGGTTCTTCGGGCTCTTTCCAAGCATCCGTTTGAGCCATTACAGTCTGTTGACTTAAGGTATCTTACGTGGAAAACAGTGTTTTTGTTAGCCATAGCTTCAGCACGAAGAGTGTCTGAGCTTGGGGCACTTCGCTGTGACCCTCCTTTTCTTATTTTTCACGCTGACAGGGCAGTCCTTCGGACCAAGCCGTCTTTTGTCCCTAAGGTGGTTTCCAGATTCCACCTAAATCAGGAAATTGTTGTCCCTGCTTTTAAGGCAAAGAGGGACTCTTCAGAAGGGTCTATGCAGTACTTGGATGTGGTGCGAGCTCTACAAATTTATGTAGATCGTACAGCGCAGGTTAGAAAGACCAGAGATCTTTTTATTTTATATGATGCAAATAAAAGAGGCTGGCCTGCTTCCAAACAGTCAATTGCTCGGTGGATTACATCCATGATTCGTGAGGCTTATGTTTCAGCTTCTCTAGCCGTTCCGCTGTCTTTAAGGGCACATTCTACTAGGGCAGTGGGTGCCTCCTGGGCGGCTAGGCATGGTTCGTCGGCAGAACAGTTGTGTAGAGCGGCGACTTGGTCTTCCGTCCACACTTTCACTAAATTCTACAGACTTCAGGGCTTTGCATCGGCTGATGCAAGCTTTGGTCGCAGGATTACGCGTGCAGCTGGTCCATAGCATTCCCACCCTTAAGGAAGCTTTGGTATATCCCCAATGTCTCGCAGTGTCCCCCAATGGTAGGAAAGAGAAAAGGGGATTTTAACTCACTGTAAAATCCGTTTCTCTGACTCCATTGGGGGACACTGCGCACCCTCCCTTGCTCTGTACATAGTTCTGTGTGTGAAAATTTTGATTATGGTTCTTTATTTTTAAGACCTGTCTAGGTTATGTTACCTCCTTATGTTCACTCTTGGTTAGTCAAAACTGAGGATCTCTCTGGGGAGGAGGGGCATAGCAGGGGAGGAGTCCAAAGATTAACAGTTTAAGTGACAAGAACTCCTGACCACCCTACTATACCCAATGTTGCAGTGTCCCCCAATGGAGTCAGAGAAACGGATTTTACGGTGAGTAAAAATCCCCTTATTTCAATAAACCCTAACAATGCAATATACCTTGTAACAATGTCTTATGCTTTACTTTTTCAACCAGAGCCTAAAGGAAATCTAATTCAGTCATTAATTGAGCAATTGTCTATGAAACCTCACGATGTGCAGATGAATCCTGTTCGTAAGCAGATGAATCTTCTCTTGAGTAACATGGAAGAGCGTGCACAATCTTTAAACAATCTCAGCTTTACGTTTAATCTTGTTCATCGTTTTTTTATGTACATTGACACCTTGGCCAAAGCTATTGTCCAATGCATACATTCAGAGTTAGGTAAGTAGTAGCAGAATGTCTGATTAGAAGAATATTCTTTAAACTCTTAAATGGATTTCTTTGGCAAATGCGTGTTCTAATTTTTCAGAAAATCTTAAGTGCAGATTTGTTTTATAAATTGTATCTGCAATCCCATTTTGACTGTAAAAGAGCCTTACTTTATCTGTCAATATGGAAGGGAAAATCAATCCTGTGTAGAGAAGCATCATTTAAACCACACATTGGTATTGTGGTATATCTATTTAATATGGTTAAACAGAACTACTTAATGTAGAAAGGACACTTCTCCCCCCTCTACCAATCCCTTCACTGGCTCCTCTTCCCCTACAGAATTCTGTTCAAGCTCCTCACTCTTGCATACAAGGCCCTCGCCAACGCCACTGCACCCTACATCTCCACACTCCTATCTATTCATGCTCCATCCCGCCCTCTCCGATCTGCCAATGACAGTCGCCTCTCTTCCCCCCTGATCACCTCCTCCTACGCGCGTATCCAAGACTTCGCCCGCGCTGCCCCCCTCCACTGGAACAAGCTCCCTCCCTCCCTCCATCAGAACTTCCCCTAATCTGTCCAGTTTCAAATGGGCTTTAAAAACCCACCTTTTTCTTAAAGCCCTCCAGTTTCCCACTTAACTTCCTACCTTATCTTCTGCCTCTCCCCCTTCTTTCCCCTTCCCTGCCTCTGTCCCCCTACTCTCCCTCTCTCCCCTGCGTTTCTCTCTGTCCACCCCTCCCCTTAGATTGTACGCTTCTCTGAGCAGGGCCATCTCTCCTCCTGTTTCCACCACTTCTAACTCTGCTCTCCAGCTACTTAGTCCTCCTCCTCGAGGGCCCTCCACCCCCCGTCCCCTCTCGCTCCCTACTCTGGGGGTCTCCCCGTCTTCCGCGCCCTCCTTCTTGGGCCCCGTCGTTTGCGGATCCTCCCTCCCCCTTCCCCGCCCTCTCTAGCTGTGTATTGAACTTACTGAGTTACTGTGCTTAATGTTTACTGTACTGTGCTGTCTCACCTTGTATTGTAATTCGTCTGTCCATGTACGGCGCTACGGACACCTTGTGGCGCCCTATAAATAAAAATTAATAATAATAATAATGTTGTATTTACACATAAATGACAATGCAGAGCTTGGTATAATCATCAGATATTTAAATAGCGCCACTAATTGCACAGCACTGTGCAAAGAACTCGCTCACATCAGTCCCTGCACCATTGGAGCTTACAGTCTAAATTCACACACACACACAGAGTCTATTTAATAGCAGACAATTAACCTACTAGTATGCTTTAGAAGTATGGGTTGAAACCGGATCACCCTGAGGAATCCCATGCAAACACAGGGAGAAGATAAAAACGCCACACAGATAAGGCCACGGTCGGGAATCAAACTCATGCCACCAGCGCTGTGAGGCAGAAGTGCTAAGCCACCATTCTGCCCCATAATGCAAGGGGCTTTACAAGAACTCATTCTCTCATGACATATTTGCTCACACTTATCCTTCCCTGCAAATTAAATTAGCATTTAGAGCATATTACATATTCATTTAACCATAAATAGATGTTTAATACATTCCCAAAATGCATGTACGTTCAATGTGAGAAATCCAGTTAATGTTGACGTGGTCCATATGATACATTTCCAGGCCAAGTTTCTGACCAGGTTAACTGCATTATGAGTAGGTCTTGGGCGCAAATGTGGACAGATGCAGACTTGCTGGGACATGCAGATATGCCTGCCATTAGGTGTATCTTTTTAGGGTGCATAAGGTCTGGTGCAAAGATCTTTGCTGTGTGTAACATGAAGTTATAATACAAAATAAAAAAAAAAGATATGGCCCAACCCCCTCAGCCCCTAGCTGCTTCAGCATGGGGCTGAATACCAAAGCGAAATTGGGGCCATAACAAAAAGAATGTAAAAAGATTCACTATGGCACTTGTAGAACTACAAGTGCCAGCATGCCTTTGCATGCAGGGATGACTGGGACATGTAGTGTACCTGTGTGAAAACTCCCCCCCCCCCCCCCCCCCCCTCCCCCCTAAAACACACACACACACAAAAGAGACATTGTTGGTGTGTGTACTGTCCACAGTGCCGTCCCCCTGGAGCCCTAGGGATCTGCCTAAAGGTGGCGCTAGTCCTGGATGATGGCCCAGCTTATCAACAGTACGATAAAATCCTTAATGGCACACACACACATTTATGTTTATATGCTGATTCACATGGGTCTTAGGATGTAGAGGCCTCAGCATATGAACTTAGATAAGATTTTTTTTTTCTCTTTTGAGCGTAAATTACACCCAATTTGTGGCCAACTCCGCATTATGCTCAAAGTATTTAAATTAAATAATCTGGTTGTAACTGTGTTTGGTCTTGGAAAGAAAACAAAGTATTCCTCATTTTTTTCAGACACCTCTTTAGAAGTGAAGATAGCGAATCCTTTTATTCTTCTGCAACAAAAACCTTCACAGTTGGTTTCCCATTTGCTGTTTGAGCGCCAAGTCCCTCCAGCAAGGTAAAAAGAAAATTATGCTTTGAAATCTACTTTCATCATTTTTATAGAAGTTTTAGTTTATAGTACTCTAATTCATTCATATGTACTACTCATGCTTAAAATACACCTGTTACATATAAATGGTGAAAGCAACTGTTTTGTGGATAGATTACATTGTTACCCACAAAATTGCTGTTTTCACATTGCATTATGCCACTAGTTGAACTAATCAGCTGTATTCTTCTTTTAGAACATTGGCACTTTAAAAAAAAAAATTCTTAAACTAGACTTTGAATTCCTTGCAGCATAGAGAAATAGAGGTGGGGGAGCAGTGACAGCACCGATTAGCCTGAGGGTTGCTGTCCATGACTGGACGTTGGCTGGTGTTGGAGGTGTATACCAGAGGCAGCATTGAGCTATATCCTTGGTTGGCTCAGTTCACAGACTGGATTCCACCAAAATACACACTGCCAGCAGCTCCTGTTCTTCCTCTCCTGATTCCCCAGCTGCAGGGAAATATTCTTGAACTGTGGTGGGTTTGGTGTTTCTGAGTAGGTTAGTTTGACTTATTCACACTTTACTTGTTCACTTTTTTTCCATATTGTGTATTCTTGTATCATGTCTGATAAGGGTAGTAATTCCAGAACTGAAAGGGCTTCATCAGTGACTTGTTATACATGTGTAAAATATCATTCTAAGTTGCCCAGTGAACAGTCTGGCTAAGACTAATTATGCTCAGCTTGAGAGGTTGAAGGCACATAACTGATTTTTTGTGCCACTGATCTATCGGAGCCTGCTTGGCTCAGTATTTCTGAGGTCATGCAGCTTGCTGTACGCCTCCAGGTTGTTTGTTGAAGGTAACCACCCTTCTATCTCTTTTGAAACCACAGCAAATTACCCCACGCAATGTTTTCTTTTAGGAGTCTTCTGGTCCCTTGGCAGCAGCTGTTTACAAGCCAGTTTGGGCACAAAGTCTTACAAAAATTCTGCAAAACTGTACAGGATGGGTTATTTAGTGCGGGTGGTTCAGCAACAACTACACATCCAAGCTTAAATTCAATAGTTATAATAGTCTCACCCTGTTGCCTGAAACTAAAAGGACTCACATCTTACAATCATCTTTCTTATCTTTCTTCCTCCCGCTATTAGCTGGTGATATATCGGCTAATCCAGGTCTCCCACACACATTTCTGAACTCTACCGAAATCCAGCAAATCTCAAACACATCACCTGTCTCCCCTCTCTTCCAAAGCACTTTAAATGTGCTCTATGGAATGCACACTCTGTTTGTAACAAACTTACCTCCATACACGACCTCTTCCTCTCAAACAACCTCAACCTTATGGCAATAACAGAAACATAGCTCACGCAATCAGACACTGCCTCACCTGCAACCCTTTCACATGGTGACGTCAACCCTCATTCCCAGACCTGGAGGCAGACAAGGGGGTGGGGTTTGATTACTTCTCTCCCCACAGTGCACATTCACAGTTCTACCAAATGTTCCATTGCTCACTTTCACATCTTTTGAAGTACATACTGTTAGGATTTTTAACTCCTACTCTATGCGTATCGCTGTGATCTATTGCCCCCCTTGGACCCCACCAACAATTTCTTGAACATATCTCTGCATGGCTCGCTCCCTATTGATGATCCATGTTCCAATGCTACTTCAAAACTGCTCTCTCTAACCTCCTCACTTGACCTCTCCCAGTGGATTTAATCTGCTACTCATCAGGATGGCCATTGTCTCGACCTTGTTTTCTGTAGAATCCTCATCATCACCATTTATTTATATAGCGCCGCTAATTCCGCAGCGCTGTACAAGGAACTCATTCACATCAGTCCCTGCCCCATTGGAGCTTACAGTCTAAATTCCCTAACACACACACTCACACACAGACACACACACACAGATAAACTAGGGTCAATTTGATAGCAACCAATAGACCTACTAATATGTTTTTGGAATGTGGGAGGACACCGGAGCACCCGGAGGAAATCCACGCAAACACGGGGAAAACATACAAACTCCGCACAGATAAGGCCATGGTCGGGAATTGAATTCATGACTACAGTGCTGTGAGGCAGAAGTGCTAACCACTTAGCCACCCTGCTGCCCATATCCAGGGCTGAAATTTCACAATAGTCTTATTGCAAAGGTGGCATCCTATCACAGTGACACGCTTGAAGTCACTGAGCTTTTCAGAACAACCCATTTTGTCTCACAAATGTTTGCAAATGGAGACTGCGTGACTAGTTGCTTGATTTTATACACTCTTGGCAATGGGTGTGATTGAAACACTTCAATTCAATAATTATTAGGTGTAGCTAAATACTTTTGTCCATATAGTGTATCTTCAGGGTGCTTTTTGTAACTGGAATTATTTCAGTCACTTTCGTTACAAAATTTGTGTCTGTAGCTGTTCTCTTTATCGCCCCTAATCTTTTTTTAACATTTCTGATAAGGCAAGTCCATTCAAGGTCAAGCCTGGGAAGGAGACATCATTTATATATTTTACCTGTTCCACGTGTCTGTCTAGATTGTCTAGTAGTCAATCTAGTGTTGATGCTTTAGGCTCCCTGTGTGTGAGCTGGAGGTCCAGCAGCCACATTCGTCGGTGTGGGATTCCATTAAATTGGTTGAACTCATCTAAGTGGGGCCTTTTGCCTGATGCATTGCAGAACTTATGCAGCTGTCTGCTTTTCCCCAGGGGTCGAGTTAGTACCTCCCCTCCCTACCCCCCTCAGGGGGCGCTTGGGGACAGATGCTTCCTTTTCAGAAAGGCAGGGCTAGGGTTCTTCGGGCTCCGCTTGCTGTTTCACCAGATGAGCCAAATTGAGCTGAAGTGCCGTTGGTAAGGTTTGTACGTGGACTTGTTCATTTGTCTTATTCCCTGAAAAGGATTATGAAATTTGCCTCTGCAACTAAACAGCGGAAGTATTAAGCTCCCTGCTGTCTTCAGTCTTGGTGGTTTCAGACTCTAAGCAGTCCTCCTAAGAGGGAGGTGAGATGGTCAGTCTCTTACCCTGAGATTTCCTTGTGCTCTAACAAGGACATCTTAAAGAAAGCAAGCAGTAGAGAACTTAGTGCAAGCCGTCAAGAGATGAATTGTGGTTCCTATCAATACGCTGTTTAAGAGGTAGAAGAAATATACTTCCTCTTTTTTCTTAGTTGGAAGACCTTTTATGCAAAGCATGGATAAAATCTGATTGTAGGTTCAGGTTTCCCACTTATTGCAGTCCCTTTTTATTCTCTCCCTAGCAAAGATAAGGTGAAATGGGAACCTCTGCTTTGGTAGATGCTCCCATAACTCACATTTCTAAAGACCACAACTATTCTGATTTGCTGTCTTATAGGTTAGCAAGGATAGAAAGATAAGTACACTCTTAAGTCTGTTTACAACACAGCACAGGCTTCTTTTAGACCCATCTTAACTTTAGCACAGTCAGTTAGCCAGTGGAGAGGTGGTCTGAGCATTTCGCAGTGAGTAAGGGCCTGCAGTCTGATAGACCCTATGCGTAATATGCTCACTCTATTGGAGCATATCCGGGAGACTCCATATCTAGGAGAAGTCGCCATTGGTGCAGGGCTCCCTGGGGCTTGGATTTAAAGCCTCTGCAGTCTTAGCACACCATACCCTCTTGCTTTGGGCATGTGTAGCAGACGTAGACTCCTAAAGGACTTTCAGGAGGTATGGGACCTCTCCCTTCTCTGGAGAGAGTTATTTCTTTCGGTCCTGAACTGGGCAGGATTATTTACCAGGCCACATGGATAAGAATTCCTTTCTCCCTGTTCATGCTCTTCGACCTAGGGGCCTTAGGTGTCCCTCAGGTGAGGTGAGCGCACACACCTTCATTCTTGGTGGAAGTCATCAGAGAGGTAAACAGTTTGGACACCTAGTAGGTGTCCAGCTCCCACGTCCGCAGACAAACCATCACCATGACAAGCAGGTAACATACCCAGGATCAATTGTTTCAACCATGAACGACTGGGTTAGAGGACGAGGGATGCATCATAGGTCTCCTGAGACATTTCTCCACTGGCCTTCCGGGAAATTGAGCAAAAAATTTTACCCTACAGGAGACCATTCACTCCTTGATCTCTTCTAGTGCAGTGGCTTCAGTCCTAGAAGAGCAGAAGGGGTTGTTTTTTACTCCAATTTCTTTTTGGTTCATAAACCGGACAGGTACTTTTGACCCATTCTAAATTTGTAATACCTGAACATCCAACTTTGGGTGGATATGCTCAGGATGGCATCCTTGAGCACTTTCATCTACAGAATGGAGCAGAGTGAGCACAAAGATGTATACTTGCATGCTCCAGTCTGGAAGGGACACCATTGTCTCCTCAGATTTGTTGCACTGCCCCACCATTTTAGTCGGTTGACGGTGCTGAGTGTTCATCAAAATCATGGCAATGGTGACTATCATTCTGAGATTTAGGGAGGGTGACTGTACTTTCCTTCCTGGATGATCTGATGGTCTAAGCGGGAAATTCAATGGCCTTGTGCCAAGCTCATATTCGGGTTACGACCCAGATCTTGAAAAGTCAACAGGATGGTCTTCCTGTAACTGCCCTTTGTCCAGTTGGGGGGGGGGGGGATCACTAGGTGCCCACCCTTTATGCTCTTTACTGTTCTCCTTGTTAATGTTCTTGTTGTTCCAGCCGTTTTGTTGGAGAACCTTGTTCTCTCCTCACCCTCTTGTTCTGTACTCCTGGTTCTGTGCTCAGCACTTTGTTAAAATAATAACTGATGTATCCTGCAGGCTTCTGTTGTATAGAGGGGAAGGCGTTTGAATCTTTGGAGGCACTTTTAAGTGTCCAAACTCCTGTCACCGCACTCTATACCACAGCATTTCCAGTGTCCCCCCATTGAACGTGAATTTAACGTCAGTGCAACAATTCCCATTATACCATGCTCAAGAATAATACGGATAAACAGGAAAATCCACCTAAGGTGGATGCTTCTATTACGTATTTGTCTAAGGTCACTGCTATTCTGATCTTGCGTGCCACAGCACTTAGGAATAGTTGTGATCTTTCTATCAGTACTATCCTTAAGTCTATTTATGTAGTGGCTTTTGCCTCTCTGAGACACTGTAGTTGAGCACATACAAGAGGCGTCTGAATTTCAGCAGGCAAGTCTTTTTGGAGTTATTGTTTCAGCTTCCTTGGTTTCCTCTCACCGATCTCTCTTGCTGAAGGCTTGGGAGATGGAATCCGTTGTCGAAGTCGTATAATTGGATGAACGAAAGTATATTGGTTGATATTGTTTTATTGGTCGATTGCACTCAGTATGCCACGCTACACGTGGCATATTGCGATCACACGGTAAAATACGCACGCACGCACACACTCGCATTACAACATTTAGTTATTTATATAATTCATATTTATATTGGTTCCGTTACACTGTAATTTATGAGCAGATAGCATTTGGTTTATTATTAGTTTATATAATAAGATTATATGTGCACTTCAGTGATATATATGGTTCAGGTTGTGGGAAAGGTGACATGTCTGGTATCATACTGAAACCCTATTCATCAGCAGCTGTCCGGTGCAGTCAGCGAAGAGATCGCACATTGCATACTTTAGTTATTGATATTAGGGAATAAACCTTTGTATGATGCTGGCTATGAAAGGAGCAGACCCCCCTGGAGAGATGACCCCCACCTTTGGATTCCTTAGATTGAATCAGCCTATGACCTGTTTACCCTGGAGCCACCCTTTGTCTGGACCTATAGAAACAATCTACGTCATCTCTATTGTTCTCTGTAACACTGAATGTGTATATATGATCATAGTTGGGCACCCAGTTTTCAGTCAACTCTGACACAGTATTCTAAGCAGATATACTGTCCACTGGGTCCCGTGGATGCGCAGCGAATGCATGCAATAAGAGCGCGGTATGTATGTATCTTTTTGTATTGGTTGTACTGTACTGTTCTTTATATTATGACAATGTATTGAATTGTTGACTATTTACATCTGCTAAAATAAATCACTTTGTGCGTTAGAAACACAATATCATCGCCTATGCAATGCTTATTTAAAAACGATAGAATTACTTTAATACCGTGTTTAAGAATACTAGTCCACCTAGAGTATTTGCCTTTTTCAATAGATGTTGTATTTGAGCTGGAGCTTGATAAGATCGTTAAACAAGCGATGGGCAAGAAGAGTTCCTTCCTGACAGTAAATTTGCCAAAAGCATGGGGTCTCATTTTCCATCTTTTTATGCTGCCTTTTAAGGTAAAGTTCCGGTGTGGAGAGGTAAAGAATCCTGGTCCACAAAGCAACCAGCAAAAAAAAATGCCTCAGACAATTTGTGAGCAAGGTGGGCAGTCAGCCAACCTGAGCGATTGTGGTTCCACTTAAGATTCCTATGTGAGGTACGTTATGAATTTGGGATACATTATCAATCTCCTCAGACCACCACCCAGATGTCTTTGCACTGCTGGTCTTCCAGTGGATCAGGCAAAGTGTCAGGCTTTGCATGGAGCCGTTCATACTTTACTCAATGCAAGTGTGATCACCCCAATGCCATCAGAACAGGGGAAGACGGGCTGGATTTTTTTCAAGCCTGTTTTTCGGGCTGTTTGGTCTGGCGACAGCTTTTCCTGTGTTCACATGGCTCATAGCTGTGATGGCTCCACTTCAGAGATACAAGGGTGATGACTATCCCTTTCCTGAGCGATCTTTTGATCAAGGCAGAATCTGCGACTTTGCTTCAACCAGATTATCTATAGACAAAGTGGTTGCTGAAGTCTCACGGTTGGATTATCAATTGCCAGAAATCCCTTTTTTTTTTTTTTTTTGTGTGTGTGTGGGTAAACTGTTCGACAATTGACAACTGGGTGTTTCTTCCAAGAGGACAAATTAGACTCCTTGCAAAACCTAGTAAGGTAATTAGGTGTTTTCGGAAGATTGTCTCCATATTTGAAGCCGTGCAGTTGCATGGTTCTGTTCACATGCTATGGTGCCACCACCCACGGCTGGCTAAGCTTAAGGCTGGTTAAAAGAAAATCAGGATGACCCCACACTGTTTTTATTCTCCTGACTTTCCTCTGACCAGTGCTAGCCTGGCAGCACTAGGGTTATCATCAAACATTTATTACCCCACATCCACCGCCCAGGGGTATGGGAAGAGCCCTTGTGCTGTCTGCACAGGACTGGGTAACCTTAGGAAGGAGACTCACATATTTTTTTGCAGACCCCATCTCCCTAGGGATTCCGGTCCCATGCTGACCAGCCTTCTGAGGGTTTACCTGCTATGATGCCACCAGCCCAACCTATGGCTGGTTAAGGGGGAATCTGGGGGACATCACGTTTTATTTTCCTCCGACCAGCACTAGGGTAAATATGACTGGGGGGAGGGGAGGGCACGCATTTTTTTTATTTTTTTTATTTTAACATTATATGTGTTTTACACTGTTTACTGCGGGGTGTTCCAGTGGCAGTATAGCCAGTATAGCTGCTGGAATGTTCACTGTCGGTATTTTAGCTGTGTTGGGGAAATTGAAATTCCGACATTTAGCCTGTCGGCATTTTCATGTTGGCAAGATAAGTGTCGGTATTTGTTCTGTCGGTAATTTAGTACCCAACCCAATACATCTGCGCAAGAATGGTCACCCCAAATTGACCCCAGCTTCTACATTTTGTCTTCCCAGCCACTGCGCTCTCAAGTTATGGGGGGAAAAAATAATCTTTGAAAAGTAACATATCAGGTATATATTATTATACACTGTTTGGTATTACCATGCATAGGCGTACTTGACGATTCAATTTTTATGTAAATATTTGGGTTTGCAAAATTGGGTAAAAGTACCAATGGGAAAAAATCATGCTTACTATTTATAATGCTATCAAATGAAAGCCTTTTCTATAATATAGCATGTACTTGTGTAGATTAAGATATGAAAAAAAACAAAACCTAGTGAAACTGGCTGATGATGAAAATGTAGAAATTGGTCTGGTCATGCAGTGGCAAAAGCCCTCCGGATATGAAGAGGTAAAACCTAAAGTTCATGCTCGTATTTTCCTGACATTTTGAGGGAATTATTTTGATATAATTTTGTTGGTTAATCATTATTGGGAGCCATCCTGCAGAAAGTTCCTGGAATTTTATTTGCAAATTGAAGAGGTTTAGTGTATTTGATGATATAGCTATATCCCTGTCATGTTATTTAATAAGTAAAACATGTTTCCTCAAATTTGGCAGGTTGTCATCCCTGTTGAAGAAAGAAAATCTGGGCTTGATTGTAGAGCAGGTTATTGTAGACCACTGCTGTGAGCCTCTGTTTTTTTACAATGCAAGGAAAGGGAATCAAGCACAATCTCTCTTACTTGGCATTCAACAATCAGTACAGCAGTGTGCGGAGCTTAGTTTTCCCAACATTCCTATACCAATTTTCATGTGTGTTCAGGATGCTGAGCCCAATGCTCCAAGTAAACCAATTTCTTCTGACTCTAACCAGTACACTCTCACAGCATCTGCCTTAAGCTTTTTAAAAAACAAATCTACTCTAATAGCAGCCATATCCTGCTTAAGTGCTACTAAAAGTCTAAAGCCAACAAAATCAGGACTGTCCTGGATGGAATTACGAGGCAACAAGAAAGAGAGTCCCTTGGAGATGGATAACATTGCTAAGGAATGTGACTTATTGCTTTTGGAGTTTCCAGTGTTGCAACGATTTATTAGTTTAATGTTTGCACCTTTTCGGGACAGTCCACAGGAAGTTAATGGATTGAGCAGTTCTGTCTGTGGGAAGCCATGTGCTGCCTTGGTTTTGTTAGGGCTCCACTCCTTTTCAGCTACAGGTGTTATAACTGAAGCTCTCCAAAATGCACTTTCAAAGAAGGATTGGACAACTGCATTCAAGATTTTGAGTCTCTATACCAGTGACCTGAAGGACCTTGAGAAGGCCAGAGATGCCTTACTATGCTGTGCTGCTGCTGAAGGTAAAAATGTATTATTAAATAATAATGCTCATGGGAGAAAACTACCCTTAGCTAGGACGGTGGTTACCTCTTTGGGTTTCAATTCACTCGGGCAGACTAGAATATATGCAAAATATAGGTTTACTGACAGCACAATAGATCTTTCACAGGTACAAGGTAAATGGTAGGTGTATACCCTCTAGCAGCCTCTTGTAGTCATCACTCCAAAGTAATCTCCTCCACAGCTTCACTGGAATCCTCGGATTCTTATCCCCACACAGTGTAGCAGTTAGCTAGACAGTTCTATTTCCCCAGCCTGGTAGGGTTTCCTCTGGCGGCACGCAAATACCTGGCCCAGAATCCTTTATGCAGGTGTTGCATACACCAGGATCCTCCAAGATATAATGACCCTACTGCTCTGTGTTGCTCCTTCTTAAACTGTCAAAATAGCCTCAGGCTGCCAGGGTGTGTTCATCTTCCCTCTACATCAGAGCATCTCAAGTGGACCTAGTATAAAATACACAATGGCCAAGCTGGAATGATTAAATCCAGTGGCTAAACGTAAGAACACAACGTCTGGATCTTAAATACACACAACTTTCCACTCATCTGATTTCATAGAGATATAGCTGAGCTCATAACATTATAGTCTGTCACTATAATGAGAGCCTGTAAACAGCCTGAATTGACAAAAATATTTAAACAAAGAGGTTATGGTAGGAAAGTGATAGAGTGCTAGGAATGCTGTTGCCTTAAGAGACAGAGCAACCTTAATTTTACCTTATTTTTCATTTTAAAATTTACCTTAAGTTCTTTTAACTTATTTTACGTCAATTTAAATTTATCTTATTGTAGTGTATTTTACCTTAATTGTATTTGCACTTTAATTTATCTCCATTTTATTTTATCTGTACGGCACTTTAAATTGTGTTTGCCACTGCTCTTTGTTCCTGCTCCACTAAATTGTTCTCTGCAGTCCTTCCTTTGTTCTTGTTGTACTCTGCTTTGTCAGCCCATATCTAACTCGACCACTCTGGCCCTCTTCTGCCCCCCGCTGCTTCCCTCACCTCAGCGCTGTTTGCCCTTACTCTCTTCTTGCCCCTTCTCTCATTCCCAGTCCACCCCTGTCTCTCACCATGCTGCCCCGCTCCTTTCCTATACCCATCCTCTCCCCTAGCTCCTTTCTCTCGCCCAACTCTCACTGCCCCACCCCTCACCCTCTCCCTCGCTCCATCAACCCTGATAATCTCATCCACATCTCCCCTCTTCCCTCCCTCCCTTTCTCTTGTGCTCTCTGGAAATCCAGGTCCATCTGCAACAAACTTTCCTCCATCCATGACCTCTTCATCTCCAACTCTCTTAATCTTCTTGCCATCAATGAAACCTGGCTTACTTCTTCTGATACCGTTTCTCCCGCCGCTCTCTCCTACGGGGGCCTCTCCTTCACCCACTCCACCAGACCAGAGGAGCGTCCAGGAGGCGGAGTGGGCCTCCTATCCCCTAACTGCACTTTTTCGTGTCATTCCTACTTTACCTTCCCTCTCCTTCTCCTCCTTTGAAGTACACTCCATCCGTCTCTTCTCCCCCATCAACCTCTGTGTCTCCGTCATCTACCGTCCCCCAAGCCCCTCCTCCCTTTTCCTTGACAACTTCGCTGCCTGGCTCCCCCACTACCTTTCCTCTGACCTTCCCTCCATCATACTTGGCGACTTTAATATCCCTATTGACAACTGTTCAGACCCCGCCACCATTAAACTTCTTGCCCTTTCCTCCTCCCTAGGCCTTACTCAGTGGACCTCACCCACCCACTGTCTTGGTCACTCCCTTGACCTTGTCTTCTCTCATCTCTGTGATCTCTCTGACTTCTCCAACTCTCCCTTCCCACTATCTGACCACCACCTCCTCTCCTTCACTCTGTCCTCCTCCCCTGCTCCTGCCTCGCCCAAAGCCACCCTCACTAGACATAACCTGGATGCTATTGACCCCACCTCCTTCTCCTCCTCTCTCGAAACTCTCCTTTCACCCCTTCCCTCCCTGACTAGTCCCGACCAGGCCTCCTCTCTCTACAATCACTCCCTCACCACTGTCCTGGACGCTGTTGCCCCGGCCTCTTCTATCCACCGATGCCGCATTATTCCGCAACCTGGCACTCAAAACTCACCCGCTTCCTCCAAAGATGCTCTCGCACTGCTGAACGCCTCCGGAGGAAATCTCGCTCCCTGGCTGACTTCCTCCACTTTAAATTCATACTCTCTTCTTTCTCCTCTGCCCTTTACCTCGCTAAGCAATCCTTTAAGTCCCTCATTCCTTCTCAGTCCTCTAATCCCCGCTGCCTCTTTGCCACCTTCAGTTCCCTCCTCTCCCGATTCCCCCCCCTCTGTCGCGCCTTCCCTCTCCGCTTCTGCCTTTGCCACTTCCTTCTCTTCCAAAATTGAGGCCATCAGACTGAACATCTCCTCTTCCCTTTCTCCCGCCACCCTCATCGCTTCACCTCCCCCCATCAACCAACTCTGGTGCTCCTTCAGCCCTACAACAGGTGAAGAAATTCGCTCCCTTATTCTTTCCTCTCCACCCTCTACCTGCCCTCTCGATCCCATCCCCTCCCACCTCCTTCGCTCTTTCTCCTACTGCCTACTCTTACCTAGCACACCTTTTCAACCTATCACTCTCCTCTGGTGTAGTACCCTCCTCTTTTAAACACGCTCTTATCTCTCCTATCCTTAAAAGACCCAATCTTGACCCCACCTCTCTTGCTAATTATCGCCCTATCTCTCCTCCCCTATGCCTCCAAATTACTTGAGCGAATTGTCTGCAGCCGCCTAACCAGGCACCACACCGACAATTCCCTCCTTGACCCTCTCCAATCTGGCTACCGCCCCCTCCATTCTACTGAAACTGCCCTGGCCAAGGTTACTAATCTCCTATCAGCCAAACCCAAGGGTCACTTCTCTGTACTCATCCTCCTTGACCTCTCTGCAGCCTTTGACACTGTGGACCACCCTCTCCTGCGGCAAACTCTTCTCTCTCTCGGCCTCTCTGGTTCTGTCCATGCCTGGTTTGCCTCATAGCTCGCTAATCGCTCCTTCTCTCTATCCACGTCTGTTTTTTTCCTCCTCCCCCCTACCCTCTCCCCGTAGGCGTCCCGCAGGGCTCTGTTCTTTGCCCTCTACTCTTTTTGCTCTACACTTCCTCCCTTGGTGCTCTCATCTCCTTCTTCAGTCTTCAGTATCACCTTTATGCTGACGACATTCAACTCTATATCTCCTCTCCTGATCTTTCCTCCACCCTCCTTGCTCGGGTATCCGACTGCCTCTCCGCCATCTCCTCCTGGATGTCCGAGCGCTTTCTCAACATCAATATCTCTAAAACGGAACTCATTGTCTTTCCTCCGCCCAGACTCCCATCCCACCATGACCTCTCTATTGTCGTTAATAACACCACCATCTCCTCTGTCACCCAAATTCGTTGCCTGGGTGACACCCTCGACTCCTCTCTCTCTTTTGACCCCTACATTCATTCCCTTGCCAAAGCCTGTCGCTTCCAACTACGCAACATCGCCCACATCCGTCCTTTTCTCTCTCAGGATGCCACCAAAACTATCATCCATGCACTCATCATCTCCCGTCTCGATTTTTGTAACCTCCTCCTCACTGGCCCCCCCCACTCCCGTCTCTCCCTCCTCCGCTCTATACTCAATGCGGCCGCAAGACTCATCTTCCTCTCACACCGCTCCTCCTCTGCCTCCCCTCTCTGCCTTGCCTTACACTGGCTCCCCTTCCCCTACCAAATCCTTTTCAAACTCCTCACCACTACTTACAAGGCTCTCTCCAACTCTACTGCCCCTTATATCTCTAACCTCTCCATTCACACTCCTGCCTGCTCCCTGCGCTCGGCCAACGACTGCCGCCTCTCCTCCACTCTTCCCACTCCAGAATCCAAGACTTTTCCCGTGCAGCCCCCCTTCTCTGGAACGAACTCCCTCGTGCCATCCGTCTCTCTCCTACTCTGTGCTCCTTCAAACGTGCACTCAAAACTCACCTCTTCCTCAAAGCCTACCAACCATCTACTTAACCCCCATCTCCTCCCTTTAGCTCGTCCTCCCTTCTCTCCTCTTGCCTCAACTGGCTCCTCTTGTGCCTGGTCTGTTTACCCTCCTTAAGGATGTAAGCTTGTATGAGCAGGGCCCCCTCCCCTCCTGTCTCCATACCTGTTCTTCCGCTCCGTCTTTACTGCATGTGACTGGCCAGAGTTTCTGAAGTATTGGTACTTTTTGTTCATTGTTCTGTATGGTTTCACCCTGTATAGTCTACTGTTAGTACTGTGTGCGGCGCTGCAGATACCTTCTGGCGCCTAACAAATAAATGATAATAATAATTTATCCCATAAAAGACAATGATCAGAATGATCCGTACTTATTGTGCCGAGTGGAAAGAGCGAACTACAATTCTTCAGCGATATTGGCATATTTTGCTCTCTGAGGACTTGCGTCAAGACTTGGATGATAAAATTAATATGAGTTGGAGGAGAGCCAAAAATATAAATGATTGTTTAGTTCAGTCATTTGAGTCCAATTATAAAATTTAATAGTAGACCTCAAGGATTGTTCAAATGTGCCATGTGTAAAGATGGAACCTTCAGCCTTACCCGGACTCCACATTAGATTGCCTCCAACTGCTCTAATAATTAAGCTATCATACTAAGCAGTTGCTTTATATGTGAAAGTGATTGCTTTTTCAGTCGACTTATATCTATGGAATCACGATCCTATGGGCATTTCTAATGATTCTCTGACTATATAGAGATAATTTATAGTATGCAATCATATAGTTATTTTAATATGATTGTCATTGGATGCTATATGAACATCCAATTTTTTAAAACTACCATAACAGTTTAACCTTTATTTTGGCTTAATAGTGTTATAATCATATGAGAAAGCATAACTATTGTCTATTTACCTTGTCCTTATGGAGACAGGTAGAATTTAAGTTAAAACAATATGTAATAGTTATGTTAGCAGTGCCATATTATATTGGGAAACATTATTTATTTTGTAAATTAGGTGTGAACTAAATATAATCATTTGCACCTGGATTGTAACAATATTGAATTTAGTTGGTGGGCTAAAATAATCCACTCATCAGGCAGGCAGAGTTTCTTGCGGTTGAGTCGCAATTTTAAATTTTCTCACACATTCGTTTCCCCCTTTTTTAATTATTTCGCTAGCTTTTCCAGTTTTGGAGATACTTTTTAATGAAATATTAAAGGTTATACTTTTTAACTACATGTGATCTACATTTCTAAAGTGCCCCTCTGTACACTTCTCTCTGTTTCTTTTGTATTTTTGGTTATTTAAGTGTGAGGGTGCACCTCTCAGGCAATCGCATATCTTTTGCATTCCCTGAGCAGCAAGAAGCCAGATAGCCAAATATAGGGTTGTTAGAAGAGTTCTTTGCTTGGTGCAGTTTTTTCTCTCTCAATACGAATCTTACAATAGAATCTAGCTGTATATACAGGCATAAAATAACATAATAACATTGACTTCTTAGATCAGTGTATAAATGTGACAGGGAGTTATCTTGCATAGAGGAATCTGTTTTGGTTAGACCTCAGATTAAAATGGCATCTGTAGACATGTAAACAATAGCTAGCTGAGTTAGCCTGATAATTTCATACCTCCAAACATTTAGAATACCGAACAAAATAGACCATGCTCCTTTTCCAGCCAAACTCCACCCACAAATGGGCATATTTAGGTAAAACCCCACCTACTTTCCTGTTAAACCACACCCCTTTTGTGGCCCGCAAATCGAGTTGGCTCACTAAAATGTGTACAGTTGGGAGGTATGTAATTTCCTTTATCTGTCCTTTAGCAACCATACATGTATAACCATGTATAATTAAACAATAGACAGTTACTACTACTAAAAGGCATGGTTAATTAATCATGCTGAAGCCTAACTTCAAAACTGACTGAGCTGAGATGTTTAGCTGAAACAAGATGGCGTTTTGGTCACATCTGAACAAAATGGCAACTGTCTCTACATTTCAAATATACAGTTTGTCGGCTAATGGGGCAGAATGTACAGTATAACATGAAATAACACATAACATAATATACTGCTGGTGTATATACTTAAACTGGTCCAAGGATTAAAAAAAGTGCTGCAGGAAGAAACAGGCGATGAAGAAAAAGTCCACAGTCCAGGCAGACCCCGTTTCTCCACGGCTCATCATTAAGGTTGTAGGTTCTCCTGCATCACCTGCACTCATAATGCAGAAGAGTTGTGTTGTATGGAGGACACTAACCTGGCTGGGAGCATAGCATAGTCTGAAGCTCATCACAAACAAGGTTGAGCAGGTAGCATACAGGTTATGCCAAGTTCAATTAAACATTTTTTTTTTGTAATCAAGGCCTTATAATATACAATAGTGGAAATACTTGTCTTAATTCTAATTTCATATGGGGCTGTTTTTATTTATTTATTTTAGAAAAAGAAGGCTGGAGATGTATATTTGCTGTTAAGGATCCCACATTGAGAAGTGAAGTGGCTCTTCATTTTCTGGACAAATGGCCTTTAGACTCTTGCATGGAAATCTTGTCTCACTGTGTGTGTGAGACAGATATTGATGATGACCTGAGACTGGAACTGCAGACAAAAAAGAAGGAATTGGACGTGTACAAGAAGGTAGCAATTTTTTATGGGGTTTATTTTGTTGTTTTTTTTAAATATAGTTGCAGATATTTATTCAGCAAAAATGTGTTTTAAACCAGCAGTTTGTCTCTTATCTTATAAAATATACAGACCCAGCATGTGTCAAGTTGTCTTCCAATACCGTGTGAGTACATTACTTTTTCCCGCGCTGCTGCTTTAAGGAAACACATTTCGTCAAGTGTGTTTCCTAAAACAAAGAAATTTCCTTCAATATGTTCTTCTTTGAAAGAATCCTACGACACATGTCGGATAAATGAAAAGTGCACAGCAACACGTGCATATTTGTGAATTCAGTTACATTAATCTAAGCTGCAAAGTGAAAATAGTGTCTGTGATCTGAGCATAGGAACAGTCGGTCACTAGCAGAAATCTGCAAGCAATTGATCGTTGCCGTCACACCACAGGTTCTGCTCTAAAAAAAACTAAACAGGAAGCATGCTTCCTCCCGTCAATTAGCATTGGACAACCTTTGTTAGTTTCCACTAGAACAGCGAGACCACAATTTAAGGTGGTGTAAATCAGCCCAAGACTGGTCAGAGCATGTAGAAGGGTCTATAGGGAGTGGAGTGCAAAATTTAAAAAAAAAAACAACCCAATGTGTCATCACTTCCAAGAGGCCATAAGATCCATACTGCTAGCTCTGAGACTTTTCCCAGCTCCCTGGGTTGTGAGTGCCAGGATAATTAATAAGACTGGCGTCCCAGGCAAGCCATTTCACAAATTTGGTCCCAGTGTAATGGGAAACTATTTGAAATCAGGGAGATGTCTGCCACATGGAAGTTCGACAGCAAAGTCACCACACCGAATGGGATTTTATAAAACCGCTTCAGCTCTGCAAGCTAAATTTCCTCATAAGCCTAATGATAAGCAAAGTAATCTCATGGAAAATCTCATGGAGGGCAGGGATTGGCTTACAAATCATAATATCTTAGTAGGGCCATTTGGTCAGGTCAATGTGATTTGGGCACTAAGAGCGAAACTCTAAGCTATATATTTTCCCACAAAGAAACTTGGGAAAAAAAAAACTGGTTAGTATTTTCCTTGGGGAATAATTTGGGCACATGGGTAACTTGAGTGTCCAGTGAAGTAAATTTCTATACCCACGAAAGCAGCGTGGGGTGCCGGTTGAAGACAGACCTGCATCTCTAGGGAAATTGACATGCTTATAAATCTTCATATATAATCCAGGAAACAATTTTATATGATGATGTCTGCATATAACCCGTCTCCAGCCCCGTCATCTTGTTTACCATGAACAGAACCTTAGTTTTGACTTCCAAAAGTTTGTAAGACTTGCATACTGGATGGAATAAATAGGCATTTGCTAGGCTTAAGAGTAGCGTGTCTTTCCTTTTAATGAAAAATGCTTGGAGCCTGAAACTGTTTGTTGACTTGCTTAAGGTTTTGGACACCACTGAGTGTTACTTGCTATGCAAACTTCAGTTACACTCTCCAATTAATGTGTGTGTGTATTTTACTGGCAAGTTTGATCTGGTTTGATTTTAACCCACTGTTTCACTGACCTTGCATCACTAATGTGTTGCTCCATGTTTTTTCTTATTATTTTCTTTTATGTAACTGGTACTAGTAAGAATGTGAGAACCCACATCACAGTACCTCATACTTGCCAACTCTCCCGGAATGTCCGGGAGACTCCCGCATTTTGTGAGAGTCTCCCGGACTCCCGGGCGAGTGTGGCAATCTCCCGAATTCTGCCCACTTCACTAGGAAGTGCCCCACTTCCTAGTGAAGTGGGCAGAATTAGATCCCAAACGCCGCGATTCCCGGTGAATCGCGGCGTTTGGCCCCGCCCCCGCTGTCAAATGACGCAATTTGCGTCATGACGTCACAGGGGGCGGGGCCGAAATGACGCGATTTCGGCCACCCCGCCCCTTCACGCCCCCCTCCACTGGCTGGCTCCCGGGAGGGAGCTGAAGAAAGTAGGTAAGTATGCAGTACCTATGTCAAAACAGTAATATAGAAAACATGTTTAAAAGTTTTAAGTAATTTATATTTTGTAGGACCCTTCATACCATGTAATACTTCTTTTGAGCGGTCATAGACTGTTGTATTTTATTTCATGCACTTAACTTACACAAATTACACAGAGGGAATGTTTTTGACCCACCCCCTTCAGATTCTTAGCCTTAAAGAAGATTTACCCTGGGAGTGTTGGCAAGTTTTAAAGGAAGACTGTGCTAAAGATCCACAGGCAGTAGTCGCTGTTATTCTGGAAGCTAAGGTATGGTGTGAATATATCTTCTTTCTTTATTGAATTTTTACTTTCCTGGGGTGGCTTCTTACCATGTTACCATTAATAAGGAAATATCCTATAGTTTTCATTTTGTATATTAACTGGCCAGTGATATGAGAACACATTTGGTCAGAAAAGTTTTTACAAGTATTATTCTAAGGCTAGGTACACACTGAAGAATTTTCCAACCGACGTGTTCTCTCAAACGATTGTACCTACGACTGAAAGTCTGACGATTCATGCATACACGGACATGATTTACCTTCAGATCTGTGCTTTTCATCTGGTCCACTAGTCTTCAGAGAATGACAGCACAATATTCATTCATTATTTTTACATTGTCACACTGATTAAAACTGCCTTGTTATAGCTATCCACATATCCTAACTAATTTTGTTAGCTTCTGTGACTCTGAAACGAAACATTCTGTCTCAGAACAAACAAGCTATTCCTTCTACAGCGCACTTTACATTTATTCACCCGGACATTCATTGCTAGAATTGGCTGAAAAGAGCTCGACTTTTTGGAGCTCGTGAGCATGAGTGCATACACACTACATGATCGGTCGGTGATTGGTTGAAAAATATTAAACAGTACGATCAACCAAATGAGCTGACAATTGACACCTTTGGAACGACTTTCGACCATTGTCACTATATACACTAACCTGACTTCTGACCGAATGGTCAAATGTTGGCTGATTTGCTCGATTATTGGACGAAAACGCTCCAGTGTGCCCCTAGCCTAAGACAGCAGACAACTTGAGGTGGAGATAGCATTATCTGTCCTAATACCATCATAAAA
Source organism: Mixophyes fleayi (assembly GCF_038048845.1). Taxonomy (NCBI): domain Eukaryota; kingdom Metazoa; phylum Chordata; class Amphibia; order Anura; family Limnodynastidae; genus Mixophyes; species Mixophyes fleayi. The sequence continues at coordinate 44,635,636 of NC_134413.1, read as the reverse complement.
TGAAAATACTATTTATCCTAGCCAGAGTCAGACAGCTTAACATGGCAGAAATCAAGTTTTCCCCACATGAAACATAATTGTTGTATATTGCTCTTGTGGGATTCAGTGGAACAAAACATTATGCCTTTTAACTAAGTGGAAGGCTTCAATATGTTTATCTAACAAAAATATAAGTATCTATTAACAAAGATTGCAGTGGAACATTGAGCATTGGGAAACTAAGCAAACTGTAGCCTTTAAAACTTTCCATTATCTAGAATGTTGTATGCCTAATGAAAATAATATACTCTTATGAAACTAGGGAACACTGTCCTTTAAAGGACAAGACATTGTGATGGTAGAATACCTTGACTGTGCCAGTGTTTCTGTATAAAGCTTCTCGGTACTGAGTGCCATAATTTTTCAGTTCATTTAATTTGACAGGACTACCCTTGTTGGATAAAATATGTAATGTTTCAGTCTCATGTAACTCGAAAGCTAGTTAAAGATCTGGCAGGTGATCATGATCTGCTAAGTTTGCTTTTCTCTCACATCCCTTGGGGGACACCGGGACCTTGGGGTATAGAGTAGAGCAGGCGAATGCTGGCACTTTAACTTTCAGTTAAAACTAAAGCTCTGGCTCCACCCCCTCTATACCCCACCTCCTGCTAGAGGCCAGTCTAGTTCAAGTGCCCGGCGAAGCGGGCTGTGCACGGGGCTGCTTAGCAGCCAGTTTTATTTTATTTTTTTCTGATTTTGTTGTTTTAATGACAGCGGAGACTGTGTCTCCGAGTTCTGACAGTCGGTGGGTCGCTGAGCCGCGTAGTCTGATGTCAGTCAGACTCCTGGCTGCATATTTATTCAGCCGGCGAGGAGAGTGTGAGGCAGCGATGGGGGAGGTCTGTGGAGCGCACAGCACGGACGGCTGTGCGCTGGCTGCGGGGGGGGGGGGGGGGAGCGGAGGTGCCGTGTAGGTCCTCCTTGTGCCTGCTCCCCTTTACCGATTATCTATCCCTCCATTGGAGCCAGACACAGTCGGTGGTGGCTGGGGTCTGTCTTCCAAGGTACAGAGAGCATGCTGTCTGCACATACTGCGTCTGGAGGGTTGGCAGCAGGTAAGTAAACTCTCTCTCAGCATAGTGCTGAGAGAGAGAGAGACATTAGAAATCGCAGTAGGTTCCCTGAGCTGGCTATTTTTTTCCTAAAAGCAGTCTGTTTAATTGGTAGAGATAAGAGTTCTATTTTTAGCTCAGGGAACAGGGTCAGGCAAGGGTCGCTGTCTCAGTGAGCCCTGCTAGGCTGTGGATTGGTGGAGTTGTCTGTCTGTCTTAAATGTTAGCCAATCCAGAACTGGGCCCTGAGGGGGGGGGTTGTGTTTAACTCCTCGGCACTTCCCCCGTGGTAGTCCTTCACTCCTCGTGTGTGGACACCTGAATAGGCAGCCATTTCTAAAGCTCCTGCTTCTCCCATTTTCTATCCTGTATACTGTAAGGTAAAGGGTTGGGGGGTGGTGTGTTTAGCCTTTGTATTTTTACACACTTAGGAGCTTTTGGCTGTATTGCAGGCTCACTTTCTCTTGTAGTTTGTGTGCTGCTTGTTATCGGTATTGTGTGCATTTTACTGTACTGTTTTGTCCCATCTTTGAACATGTCTGAGAGGGAAAAATCTACTCGTGGCAGGGCTGGTGCTTCTATGTTAAGTTTCACCTGTGCTGTATGAACACAGGCTCTGTGTGTGTCCTGTCGGCCCACGGAGACTACTCCTGGTGAAACAGTGGCTGTCTGTTCAAACACGGAGGAGCCTGCTTGGGCTCGGTCTCTATTTAATATGGTGGAACTGCTTGCTCAGAAGGTACAGTCTCAGGCTGCTCAATCTTCTGATTCTGCTTCCTTAGTTCAGGCTTTGCCTGTTGCTGCTCCAGTGCAGTCTGAAGAACCAGCCTGGGTGCAGGGTCTTGCATCCTCAGTACAGGGTCTGGTAGCGGTCTCTTCCTCCTTGGAGAGGATGATGCAGTCGGTCACTCCGCCTTCCTCAAGTAAGCGGAGGTGGGTGGCCGCCTCTTTTCTGGAACATGAATCTGATTCTGATTGTGGTTCCCAGGAAGAGGGTGAGTTACCGCTGGGTTCTGACATAGATGCTGCTTCTCTGGTGGAGGTTCCAGCAGATCGTCAGAGTGTGGAAGAGTTAATTCAGGCGGTGCGTCAGGTACTTGATATTCCTGAGGACCAAGTGCCTGAAGTTTCTGCATCCTTCCTTTTTGAAAGACGCAAAAAGAGGGAGGTGCTTTTACCGGCCTCTCCCCACTTGGAGCAGTTGCTGTTGAAATCTTGGTCTTCTCCAGACAGGAAGTTTCAGTTGACTAAGCGACTGCAGTCATGTTATCCATTTCCCCCTGAGGTTCTCGCTAAATGGGAGACGCTTCCTCAAGTGGATGCAGCTGTGGCGAGGTTGGCAAAGGTAACTACTATCCCTCTGCCTTACCAGGCCACTCTTAAGGATGGTGCAGACCGGAAGGTTGAGACCGTTCTTAAGTCTATTTTTTTGGCAGTGGGTGCTTCTTTGAGGCCTGCTTTAGCATCACCTTGGGTTAACAAAGTTGTTGATCGCTGGTCGGAACAATTGTCTGAGGGTTTGTTGGCTGGCAGGCCATCCTCTGAATTGATTCCTTTAGTGGAACAGATTCAGAGGGCAACGGATTATTTAGGTGAAGCTGCTATGGAAGCAGGGACGATGGCAGCGCGCATTTCTGCTTCGGCAGTGGCAGCTCGTCGGACTCTCTGGTTAAAGTCCTGGGAGGCGGACGTAGAGTCCAAAAAGGCTCTGGAGTCCATTCCCTTTTCAGGAGGTGTTCTGTTTGGTCCTCAGCTGGATTCCTTTATTAGTCAGGCATCAGGAGGTAAGAGCACTTTCCTCCCGGTCAGTATTCCCAAGCAGAGGATGTCTAGATTTCGGGCCTTTCGTTCCTCAGGTAGGTCTAGAGGACAGTATTCCTCAGGACAATCCTCCAGAGGTCAGACATCCAACCCTAGAGGTACTTTGCAGTGGGGACGTCAGGCCTGGTTGGTGCGTCGTCCAGCTGCTAGGCCAGCAGACGGGGATTTTGCTCCTCCATTTTCGTCAGTGGTGGGAGCCCGTCTTCTGCGGTTCAGGGATCGGTGTGTCATTCCACTACCGATGTCTGGATTCGGGGAGTGGTGAGTCAGGGTTACAAGATCGATCTGCTCGGTCTCCCTCCCAGACGGTTTTTCACCACGGGGCTTCCGTCGTGTCCAAGAAAACGGTTGGCTTTAACAGAGGCGATTCAATCCCTTCTTTTGGCCGGAGTGGTTATTCCGGTTCCTCATTCTCAAAAAGGTTTGGGGTTTTATTCCAATCTTTTTCTTGTGACAAAGCCCGACGGCTCCTTCAGACCGATTCTCAATCTAAAGGCTTTGAACACTCGGATAAGAGTGCCCAACTTCAAGATGGAATCTTTACGCTCGGTAATTCTCAGCATGGATCAGGGAGAATTTATGGTGGCTCTAGACATCAAGGATGCATATCTCCATGTGCCGATTTGGAGGGGTCATCAGTCCCTGCTGAGGTTTGCGGTTCAGTCAGGGCACTTCCAGTTTCAGGCTCTTCCATTCGGTCTCGCCACAGCTTCACAAATCTTTACCAAGATCATGACGGTGATGGCTGCTTTGCTAAGGGCCAAGGGGATTACAATCATCCCCTACCTGGACGATCTGCTTCTAAAGGCAGACTCGTCGCAGAAGCTTCTGTTACACATTCAGGTAGCAATCCAAACCCTGGAGTTGCACGGTTGGATTATCAACTTCAAGAAATCCAAGTTTATCCCATCACAGCAGATGGTGTTTCTGGGTCTTCTGTTCGATACCCGTCGGAGACGGGTATTTTTTCCTCAGGACAAGATTTTAGCCTTACAGGGGATGGTGACATCCCTGTTGATGGCAAGGAGGCCCTCCATTCATTTTGCGATGAGGCTTCTGGGCAAGATGGTATCGTCATTCGAAGCGATTCAGTTTGCTCAGTTTCATGCACGGCAGTTTCAGTTGGAACTTCTGTCGCAATGGAACAAATTCATTGAAATCTGGCGAGTCAGGTGTTTCGCCTATCTCCACAGACGCGCCAGTCGCTGATCTGGTGGCTACACAGGCAGAATCTCTCCAGGGGCCGCTTGTTCTCCATTTGGGATTGGATTCTAGTTACAACAGACGCCAGCCTTCGGGGTTGGGGGGCTGTATGTCTTCAGGCTCAGTTTCAGGGGCTTTGGACTCAAAAGGAGTCCAAACTTCCAATAAATGTTTTGGAACTGCGCGCAGTGTTTCACGCTCTAAAAAGTGCGCAACATTTGCTGCAGGGAAAGCCAGTAAAGATCCAATCGGACAATGTCACAACAGTGGCATATCTAAATCATCAGGGCGGCACCAGGAGTCCTCTGGCCATGAGGGAGACTCACAGGATATTTCTGTGGACAGAAGCTCACGTTTCGGCAATCATGGCCGTATTCATTCCCGGAATAGAAAATTGGGAAGCAGACTTTCTAAGTCGGCAGACTCTACACCCAGGGGAATGGTCTCTCCATCCGGAGGTGTTTCAACAGTTGGTGATGAAATGGGGTCAACCGGATGTCGACATGATGGCATCTCGGTTGAATCACAAAGTTCCCCACAACTGTTCCCGTGCAAGAGATCCCGGGGCAGTCGCGGTAGACGCTATGTCGGTTCCTTTGAAGTACCGCTTAGTGTACCTTTTTCCTCCGATAGCCATGCTTCCTCGAGTACTGCAAAAGGTGAAGAGAGAGGGTGTTCCAGTGCTTCTGGTAGCGCCAGATTGGCCGCGCAGAGCTTGGTACACGACGTGCTCTTCATGGCAGGAGGTCGGTCGTGGCGGTTGCCAATTCGCCCAGATCTTCTAACTCAGGGTCACTTTTGTCATCAGGGTTTGCATCGTTTGGCTTTAACGGCGTGGCTGTTGAAGCCAGGATCTTAAGAGCTAAGGGTTTTTCGAGACGGGTGGTGCAGACCATGCTTCGTGCTCGAAAGCCGGCTTCAGCCAAAATATATCATCGGGTTTGGAGGACATATATTGGTTGGTGCGAAAAGAAGGGGTATCCTACATCTTCTTTTCGTCTGGCCAGGTTACTGAGGTTCCTGCAGGACGGCTTGGATGCAGGTTTGCGTCTTAGTGCTCTTAAGTGTCAGGTGTCAGCGCTTTCAATTTTCTTTCAGAGAAAACTTGCTGTTATACCTGATGTGCAGACTTTCATTCAGGGTGTTCTTCATGTTCAACCTCCTTATATTCCTCCGGTTCCACCATGGGATTTAAATTTGGTGTTGAGGGCTTTACAGCATCCTCCATTTGAGCCTTTGAATTCAGTAGATTTCAAATTTCTTACTTTGAAAACGTTTTTCTTTTAGCCATTTCAACGGCACGCAGAGTTTCAGAGCTTGTGGCTTTGTCTTGTAAGTCTCCTCTGCTAGTTTTTCATGAGGATAGGGCAGTTCTTCGAACTAAGCCATCCTTCCTTCCAAAGGTTGTTTCTAAGTTTCATCTGAATCGGGATATTGTCATCCCAGCTCTAACTGATTCCTCGTCTTCTGATCACGATGACTCTATTCGTTATCTTGATGGGGTTCGTGCTTTGAGAATTTATGTTAAAAGATCGCAGAAGCTTCATAAAACTGAGGATCTTTTTATTCTTTACGATGCTCACAAAAGAGGCTGGCCAGCTTCTAAGGTGACCATTGCTAGGTGGATTATGGCTGTTATCCGCCAGGCTTACAACGGGGCTGGGGAGCCTGTTCCCGATGATCTGCGGGCGCATTCTACAAGATCTGTAAGTGCTTCCTGGGCTTCCCGCCATGGAGCCTCCAGTGAACAGTTGTGTAAAGCGGCCACGTGGTTTTCTGTACACACTTTCACAAAGTTTTACAGATTTAATGTGTTTGCCTCTAGGTATGCAAGTTTTGGGAGGAAGGTGCTTCGGGCCGTTTCTTCTGAGCGCTCCCTCCCGTGAGACAGCTTTGGGATGTCCCCAAGGTCCAGGTGTCCCCCAAGGGATGTGAGAGAAAATGGGATTTTTATACTTATGTAAAATCCGTTTCTCTTAATCCGTTGGGGGACACCGGGCGCCCACCCTTAACGCTCTGGTTTTTCCTTCTGTTTGACATGTTGTTTGATTGTTAAGAGAATGTTATGTGTTAAGTTTATTCTCTTTTCTTTGGTTCTCTCTATCTCCCTTTCTGCGGGCTTGGTTAAACATAGACTGGCCTCTAGCAGGAGGTGTATAGAGGGGGTGGAGCCAGAGCTTTAGTTTTAACTGAAAGTTAAAGTGCCAGCATTCACCTGCTCTACCCTATACCCCAAGGTCCCGGGTGTCCCCCAACGGATTAAGAGAAACGGATTTTACGTAAGTATAAAAATCCCATTTTTTATCATATTTTTTTTTTTTTTTTTAATATAGTTAATAGATAGAGATGTGATCAAGGGTATGCTGTCTTTCAGAGTAACAATACTTGTACATGCTCTTGTAGGATTATACATTGTGTGAGGACTGGGGTCTTTTCTATCAGATTCCCAAGGATCTTTTGATAAATCTTCACTGTGAGCATCTGCTACACCTTCTGGGGAATAAAGACACCGACAGATCTTTACAGGTAGTACGCTGGGATGTATGTATGTTCTGCAGTGATCACTACAGAAAGTGTCTCAAAGTTGTCTTTCACCTTGCTATACCATATGTAACATAATCTCATTTATGAAGTACATTCATGAAGTTAAGATCAGGGGTTGATAGCTGCAGCCAGTAAGAACAATTCTAAAATATGTTTGACTTCATTGATCTAAAATACAATAGTTAAGTGAAACACATTTACTAAATCTGCTCTAGCATATTATTCCCTGCTATCGTGTGTAAAAATCATATTTAAAGAGGAACACTGCCCCAAATGTGAGTATGTACAGTATTAAGTAGATGTGGTATGTAGTAGTTCTTTTCAGAACTATTAATGAACAATCAATATCACTATTCCTTAAAACCCTGCTCTAATACTGAAAGACACCTATATGTGCTGTACTCCTGTAATCTTCAGTTAAAAGGTAACACTCTTATCCATTCCCTGGCTGTCCTTTGTTGAACCCAGCAATAATGCTCTGCGTTATACGCAGCAATTCTGATCCAAAGTAAGTGGTCAGGAGGACCAAAGAGGTGCTGCTGCAATTACATTTACCACCCGGAAGAAAACTGTTCAAGGTGCCAGTAAAGGAGCCTACTGGTGGCAGCGACTATTCTCCTACTACTAAGGCAATCATATTGGTGTTTACTTGACACCCACAGACGGTGAGAGTCTGGTGCCCGACTAGCACCAGTAGGAGTTGTAGGTAATGGCAGGTTACTGCCACTAATAGAAACCCTAAGACATCTGTAAGATCAACCACCATTTTCGCTGGTTAGTGATTGGGAGATGATTACAGTATAGTTTGGAATTTTTCAAATGTTTTGGTCATGTAGATGTGTCATACTTGCCTACTTCCACAAAGGATACAGGTCAGTGTATAACCTTAATAACCATGATTTACATTTCTGTTTTATATTGTCCTATAGCTGTTGAAGAGAGTTGAAGAGCAGAATCTGCGACTAGTGATCACCGAGCGGGCACTCCTCCAAAAGCCTAGTATATTTGCTAGCCATTTTTTGTCTGAGTACCTACTTACACATTTTCAAAATCGTCTTCTGGAGGCAAATTTTGATGAGATAATAAATATATACATGGGATCAAAGGTAAGCCAACTCTAACTGTGACACACACACACGCCTGGTTTGTAGATAATAAAAAAAATTGAGGTCGCAGAAACAGTTGTAGTGGCTTCTCTAAAGGTTGACTCATTTCTAATGTTAAAGACAATATTGTAAGGGAATAGGTCAGTAATGTTGTGACCTGAAGTTTAACAACTGAAGAACCACCTCTTTTCGTAAAAAGCTGCAATAGGTCATACCAGATGTAGCAGTTTCATTTTTTGGTGGCATGCTTGGGGGTACACCAGTTGGAGAAAAACAAAGAAGATTCTGCTCCCTCAAATAAAGTTATTGACCTGGTAATCCATCTTTTGCACACTTCCAGCTATCATGAATAAAAGTACATTTCTGTGTTTTCTCCAATGCTCCGTTTTTAATTTGGTGGCTTATAGTTAAAGAATGCAATAGTTTTAATGGTTGACACTGTTAAAGTTATTCAATCCCATTGCATTATTTATAGATGTTGCTGGTACTTCCAGAGTCTGGACATTCCAACTATGAGCATCTCCTCTCCAGCCCTCTCCTTATGCTTGAGCAGCTTCTGATGAACATGAAGATAGAATGGGTCTCTCTTGCAGTGCAGACTTTGCAGCTTGTCATTTTGCCAGAGTCCAGCTTCTCTATTGAGGATGTAGACAAATTGCTGTGCAGTTATGCAGGCAAAGCTTTGGACATTCCATTTTCTTTCAGAGAAAAGAGAGCAGGTCAGTATCTGTGTTTATTATCTAACCTGTGTTCTATGCATACAAAATGTTTTCTGTGATCTGTTTGAAGTGTTGGTGTTCTGTAGAGAGATCCTTTTATATTGTTCTCTACAAACGCAAAACAATACCAATCAACATTTTTTATGTTTTGTGTGTATTTGGCTTTTTCATTCTTACACTTTGGGGGATACTGCTAACCTTAGCGTATATAGGGCACTGGTGCTGAAGTAAGTACTAATTCTAAACTATACACTTGTTTGGTTTGAAGCTCCTCTCCTACTATACCCTTACACCATTAGCTTTTTAGCTTTATTTTTAGTGCCTATGGAGTAGGGCACCTTTTTTTTGTGCTGCCTCAGAGCAGCGTATAAAGTTCTTTTTTTTTTAATTTTCTTATTTGATTGATTTATATGCTTTAGCGTTGTTGTCTATGAGAAAACTACTGTGTATAGGAGCAGGTCTTGAGCGCTGCTGGTTGTCTCTTTTGTTGCTCCTACCTCCTCACTGGAACGGATCCCGGAGTAGTTGCCTGTGCACAGAACACAACAGTTACCTTGGAACCTGTGGTGACTGCACTCTGGGAGGCAGTAGTGTTGCAGCCCCCAGTATATATGTATGTATGTGTGTGTGTATATGTTTATATATTGATAGAGATAGACAAAAGTATTTGGCCACACTTGTTAATTATTGAATTCAGGTGTTTCATCAGAGCCGTTGCCAAAGGTGTATAAAATCAAGCACCTAGCCATGCAGTGTCCATTTGCAAGTATTTGTGAGGCAAAATGGGTCGTTCTGAAGAGCTCAGTGACTTCAGGCGTGGTACTGTGATAGGATGCCACCTTTTCAATAAGACTGTTGTGAAATTTCATTCCTGCTGGATATTCCACAGTTAACTGGAAGTAAAATCACAGAGCAGGGTCAACGACTGCTGAGGCGCATGGTGCGTAAAAGTTGTCAACGCTCTGCTGATTCCATATCTAAAGAGCTCCGAACTTCCACTGTGATTAATGTACGCATGAAAACTCTGCGGCGGGAGATTAATGGAATGGATTTCCATGGCCGAGCAGCTGCATGCAAGCCTCACATCACCTAAGACCAATGCCCAGCGTCGGATGGAGTGATGTAAAGCACACAGACTCTGGACTGTGAAGCAGTGGAAACGTGTTCTGTGGAGTGACAAATCACACTTCTCTGTTAAGCAGTCAGATGGGCAAGTCTGGGTTTGGCAGATGCCGGTAGAACGTTACCTGCCTGACTGCTTTATGCCAACTGTGAAGTTTGGTGTAGGAGCGATAATGATATGGGGCTGTTTTTCAGTGTTTTAGCTACGCCCCTTATCTCCAGCGTAGGGCAATCTTAATGCTTCAGAATACCAAGTGATTTTTAGACAATGCTATGCCTTCAACTATGTGGTAACAGTTTGGGGAAGGCCCTTTTCTATTCCCACGAGACTGTGCCCCAGTGCACAAAGCAAGGACTTACGAATACATGGTTAGATGAGTTTGGAGTGGAAGAACTTGACTGCCCTGACCTCAACCCCAAACAACTTTGGGATGAACAGGAACAGAGATTGCGATCCAGGCCTTCTCGTCCAACATCAGATATGGATGTATTCTACTAAATATGGTGGTTTAGTGTTCTTAATGTTGCCAGGCTGGTTTTTCTGGTACCCATAAATCCCCCCCAAAAAGAGCTACTGTCACCCTGAGGTTACTAGGGCACCCAGCCAACTGGAGACACACTAAAAATAAAATTGTGAGTACATGTTGAGCTGGAATTGCAAGACAGATCTGGATCCATTTCCTACAGAAAATACATGAATGGGTTAACTCGGGGTGGTAATAGAGACGTAAGTGCAGTATTGCCTAACAAATGGGTACCCTTTATTTTTCACCTAATCCAGTCAGACTTTTCACAGCAGGGTGTCTACTGCATCCTGAGGACTTAAGAGGTGGCTCAGTGTCCAATAGAGCAGCAGAATCTTACCCAAACCATCCCCAGCAAGGCCACAATACTGTGGCAACCGCACTGGACTAAAAGGTGGAACTGGGCCGTCCAATGGATGTTCTACTTCGGGGCAGACTTACTTGGGATAACGGCTCTTGTTGGACTGGCCCAGGGTTGTGCAGGTGTGTGGATATCAAGGCCACACTCGATGTTTCAGCTGAGCACTTGAGCAACACATTCACAGAATTTTACCATGTACACATTGTCTTGTCTGAAGAGCAGCTCTTTAGCAGGAAGGTGTTGCAATCTGTAGTCACAGGCCAATATTTAATTTCCCAACAGCAATGTCTTATCTAGTGTGGGTCTGTGCTCCCTTTGACTGAAGCAGAAAACTTGTTTTGTTTTTAAATTGTGTTTTACTTTCCATTAAAAGTTTCTTCAACTCTAAGTGATACACATTATCCAACTCCCTTCTTCTTTGCTCTTCTTCAGTTTGGAGTTTTATGGTCTGTTGTGGTTTGGACAGGGAGTTATTTGTTTAAGCGGTTAAATTTTATTTTGAGTGTTTTTTTCTGTTCATTGCAATATGAAAACTGAACATCTTGTCTAGAGAAGAGGTTTAAAAAAGGGATAGGGGTTTTTTTTTCCTTTTTTATCTTTTGCTAATAGTGTTCTGCCCCCTGTTGGATTGCTTAACCACAGTGCGAGTCTATGCTCCTATTGATCTTGGCGCAATGAATTTATCAAGAAGTTAAATAAAAAAATAATAATTCTCAATTCACCTTGAAATACTGCAAAATATATACCACATAATGAACACACTCATTTTAATGTATATTAGTATTCTTATTTTGTTTAACGTGCTGCTTACTCTGATAGAGGATGTAGCACATTTAAAGTAGACACTTTGGAGATATCCACAACAACCTACTTGTTAACTACCCTATGGGAGGCTAATCTTGGAAAACTATTCCATTGTTGTGGTACCTCCCTATTTAGATTATGGGTATTATTGTGTTGATAAACTTATCACAAACTATCTTAGCTACTAATCCTTTATATTGACATTCAGAACAATTTGATAACTGAAGTGTTTAAAATACCGGTTAATTCTATAAACTTGTTCATTCATTCGTTGATATTTTGGGAATGTTGCAATGTGTGTTATGTCTGTGTGTAGCTAGGATTTCTTCTTTAACTATGACTGATGTGAGAAAGGAGTCCCTGTAAAGCCTTGTGACATGCAAGTACACAATGTGCTCAACTGCAGCACCTAGAATGGGTTTCTACTAACTGCTCTTTTCTCTTTTTTGAGGTTGAGGGGGGGGTGTGTTTTTTATTTTAATAAAGAACAATGTAAAATTGCGAAGTGGCTGAAAACTTGATAGTACAGAGAATGGTTTCATCCAGTAGCTGTAGGCTATTTGCACCCTGTAGGCTTTTCCATTTTGTGTGAATGCTGAAATAGGATAAAACACATGATATGCTGCACAACATCATCATGAAAGCTTGAGGAATGTTCTGCATCTGTGTGAGCTAAACCATTCAGGATCACTAAACTTAAACTAGTTTACTATGAACTCCATTCACAAATATATATATATATATATATATATATATATATATATATATATATATATATAATTATTATTATTATAAGCAGCCAATTATCTTGGATGCATTGGATACTTTTCTTTAGCTGTGTCATCTAACCCTTTTTTCTTTTGTCCTGTTTCTTTTTCTGTCCTACTAACGTCTAGCAGATAAAGGCATGTGTGATGATGTGCTATTTAATATTTCTATAGATTCTACAAGTCGATTTCCAGAAAACAGCAATCTGTCAGTAGAACCGGAAACAGTCTCATCCCCCTTGCCAGTAGACCAGTGTACTTCATCTTTTGCTGGTAAGGAACCAACCAGCAAAAGTATTGACGTAACCTAAATTTAATTTAATTTGCAATAATGTAAACTTTTTCTGCACTCTGTGCTCTTTCGTCTATTACACAACAAGAAAAAGTGTGCTGCGAAGAATAACACACGAGCTAGCAGCTGTGAGGATCCTTTTGGATGAAATACATATATAACACATCCTAGTATAATTTATAGACTTTTTAAATTGTATGAAGTTTCTATATGTTATGAATAAAATAAGAGCAAAAATCTTATGAAACTTACAAAACATTGTCTGAGGAAGTCCCAGTTGTAATTTATTTTATTACTTATACAAAAGTTATTGACATTTATACATGACAGTACAGTTTAAGGAACAGTCCACTTTTGCAGATATTTTCGTTTCTTTAGAAATATATGCAAGAAACCCATACAACTTTTAAGAATCTGAATTTATTAAAATCCTTTTCTCTCCACATGGCAGGTGTAGTACATAGATATACATATATAAATACCCACCAACCACAAAAATTAAATGTATCATTATTACTTGTACACTGCTAGACTGTTTAACACTAATAGGGATTAAAGTACAATTTTGCTGGATGTAGGAGAACACGCAGCGTGAACTGCTGTGCGCTTCTAGGAGTGGGGGATTGGAGGTACTGATGGAGGTGTCTCCGCTACAATTTTTCCCCCAGGACAGCAGCCATAGTTACACTGCGCATCAGAAGAGCGGCTGGTGGAAAGTCACCATCTGACGGTGGGCCCTAAGTTTGGAGGCTGCAGTGGAGCTGGGTCAGGTGGAGGTTACTTGTAATTGATTTGGTGGAGGGGCTGTCCTTTTGGACAGTTGTCATTCCACTTTTGGGCCCCGGGGGGGCGGTGCTTTCTCCCTGTCTGAGCACTTCCTTCTTGATAGTCTCTCACTCCTTGTGTGCAGACACCAAAACAGCAGCCATCTTGGAGCTCCAGTACTCATTTTTTCGGTTCTTCCATCTGTAAAGTTACCAGGTCTGTGGGGTTTGTTTTCAAAGTGGTTAATCCTTCAGATTGATTGGGCGACGGAGCTGTATTGCAGGCTTGCTCTCTCTTTCTGGATGTATGCTGCTTCTACCTTTTTTTTTTTTTCTTCCTTCTTTCTATCTGTGTCCATCATGTCAGATAGGAGGAGATCTTTGAGGGCAAAGGCTGGGCTAACTTCTATAATGAAATTTACTTGTGCTGGATGGAAATCCAAATTGCATTTTGGACAGACAGGTGCGGACACTTGGTGCGCAGCCTATCATTCTGAGAATCCTGTACCGGTTCCGACTTTGTCCCTGATGCTTGTGGAGTCTTTTCTGTTTAAGAAAAGAGCGAAAAGAGTACTTTTTTTTTTTCTTTTTACCTCCTAGCTTGATAATTTGTGGAACTTGCCGGACAGTAAGTTCCTGGTATCCCATAGGCTGCGGTTATCTTAACTGTCTTCCTCATTCTTCAGAGGACATTGATAAATGGGAAGCGCCTCTTAAGGTGGACCATCTGAATAAAGCATTGGGCTTGGTAGCTGACAAGCCAGGATATGAATGGCTTCCCTTGGTGGAACAAAAAGTGAGACTGATTTTGGGGCATCTGCAGTCTCGGCTCGTCTTACCCTCTGTCTTGAAGCCTGGGAGGCTGATGTGGAGTCTGAGGACTCTTGAGTCGCTTTCTTTATCAGGGAGTATCTTGTTTCAACTTGAGCTTGATAACATCGTTAGCCAGGCGACAGGACATAAATATGCTTTCCTTCCTGTTAATGCTTTCTGTTTTCTTGAAGAACAAGGAGACAGCATCCCAAAGTGGTTTGCAGAGAGGAAGGCAGACTTGGGCTACTACGACCAGCAGCCAAATCTTCCGACAAACGAACGGCATGATAGGCATTCTTCCCACCAAGCATCTGCTATGGTTGGAGCTCGTTTACTCCTTCCAACATCAATGGTACAACACAGTTGCCCCAGTGAAATGATTTCTTGAACACATTATAGATCTTCACAAATCTCCACCCAGCAGGTTATTTACCACAGGGCGTTCCACAAACTAGACAAAACTTATTGCTTTAGGTCCCATGTACAGATGTCACTGTACAAACACTGCAGAATTATAAATCAATAATAGCAGTCTGAAGAAAAAAACAAAGGAAAACAGTATTTGCCAAGATTATTTTTATAACTTGACACAGTGATTTTATGTTTTTTGTAACCTTGACTTCAGAAACACTGCTTAGCTTTAATTCTATTTTGTATCATATGGTATTTTCTTGAGTTTTCAACTGATTGCTTCAAGGACAGAGACCTATTATTTATGATCAGTAAAGTGCAAAACTACACAAACAACAAAAACACAATTGCTAATATACTTAAAATACAGTTAAAAGAAAATCTGTGTGTCTTTTCTGCTCAATTTTCACGGTCTATTTTTATATATGTTAGCCATAGCATTGTATTTTAGTTTTGCAGTTTTCATAAAAGCCACATACTGCTCAACTGTTTGTGTAAAGATAAGATGCTGGCCCAGATCATTTGTGGTACTGTAAGTCCCTGTCTTTATTCTAATTCAATCATATAGTGTAATTTTCTAACCACATGCCCATCGAATCTGGTCAGGTAAAGATTTTGGTGTAGAAAAAAACCCAAAAACCAATAAACACTAAGGCCTACTGTCAGTAGACCAGGCCTGGCCAACCTGTTGCTCTTCAGGTGTTGTGAAACTAAAACTCCCAGCATGCCCTGCAAGCTATTAGCTGGCTACCTAATGGCAAAGCGTTCTAGGGGTTGTAGTTACACAACACCTGGAGAGCCACAGGTTGGCCAGGCCTGAAATTGACTTTATGTACAGACAGCACTTTTTGGTGACTCAAAAAGCCATTCTGGACTCCTCAATCTGCTCCCTGGACAACAGAGATTTCAGGGTTTCTGCACCAACTCTTTCCTGGTGCCTAAATGGCACAGAATTGGACCTCAAGGGTCTAAGCAGTTTCTTTTGGAGGTAGAAATTCATGATTGAATTACTTAGGTTTGTTACCAGTTGCTCGTTGCATGGGAATTCCTAGCACCTGTTGACTTCAAGAATACATACCTGCGCATCAATATTCAACAGGAATATCAATGCTTCCTGCATTTTGCCTTCTAGAAACAACATGGTCACTTCTGGCTGTAATTGCATAAACCAAAAACTATGTACAAGGATTAGGTGAACATTTTTGTTATTTCTTTCATCCAGTCTAGGGAACACTGCTTACCATGGATTGTGGAGGGGAGCTCGGGAGTTGGCAGCTAGCTAGTTAACTTTAGCACTGCTGACAGACCCCTACCCTCTACAATCCCCCTGCCTCTTCCTCTTCCTGTCAGTTTTTTCTAGGTGCCCAAAGGAGTTGGGCTGCTATTTTAGTGCTAGTGCTAATTTATTAATTTATATTTAATTTTTATTTTATTTTTTCCTTAAACTTTTAATTTTTTAAGTACAGAGACTTTTATTTTGAAGGCAGACCTGGGAGTGTGTTCTACCATAGAGAGCACACTCCCAGACCCGCAGCGCAGACACGGCTCTGTCACATGAGAGCCGAGGGCTCTCACTGGCACAGCCTTGGGTGTCTAGAACAGAGTGACAAGCGGTCTCACCGGACCAAAGCCTCCCCGATAACCGGCGCTGCCAATGCAGGCATAGAGCACCAGTTATCGGATAAAAAGAAATGCTGGCGGCCATCTTGGATCTGACCTCCTGAGTTAAGACAGGCGGCAAGATGGGGGCTATACCAAGATTCCCCCTCAGTAATAGGAGGGGGCATCGGGGTCAGAACCGCTGAAGGAGACCTCAATCTTTTTGAGGTCTCCATTACTCTGCTATTTATTTATTTTTCTAAAAAAAAAAAAAAAATGGAGACAGAATATGGAAGAGGGGGAGTTAAAATTATATAGAACTCCCCTGCTCTTCAATTTACGGGCAGTATTCCGGTCTTCTGGAGCATAAGAAGAAGCCCGGGAACAGAGACTGCCTTGTGGGAGCAAGCATCAGGAAATGGCTGGTGGACTTCTCTCCTGTTGGCCTTTTGGCTAAGTATTCTTTTTTATTATTAAGCATTTATTAAAACTGTATTGCTTTACTGACAAAGTGGGGCTAGTATGGGTAATATTATAGTACTCTTGCTTGCCAAAACGCAAATAACATTGTTTATTTAAAGGAACAAATGCAACTTTTACTGTAGATTAGTTGATTACTTGTTTTTTCTCTCTGTCTCCTTCAAGTCAATGGTGTGCTTGTCACGCTTTCCTTTGTAAAATGTTAAAGGAAAAGGTCCTATGGAAAAATATTTTACCTGTTATAAATGCAAGGTTTACTTACCACAGTCAGTTTACGCTTTAGCTCAGCTTCTCACTAAATCTACTTAGTTATTGACAAGCTCAGCAACACTTTTTTCTATATTGTATAAGGTGGGGGGTCCTGCTGCGGGAACGGCTGTAGCAGGCCCTTCTCTTTTTCATAACGGATGAGACACATGTCTCGACAAGCTAGACCAGTTTCTGAATCCACATATTTGGCCCCTACTAAAAGAAATCTGTGTAGATCTGCAAATCCTTTTCTGAGGAAGAGGAAACCAAATTTAATCCTGATCAGGTTCACGTGTCTAATTAGGAAAAAACTGCCAGATATCAGGCCATTGATGATTGCTATTAACGGTAAAGCAGGCCTTGGACCTCCCAGAGTCAGAGGATCCTAGTCCTATAAACAGAAGTCTCGTTAAGAAGGCCAGAAGAAAGGTTATTCGTTTTCCTCCGTTGGTGGAATTGCACAATGTTGCTGAGGGAATATAGAAACAACTTGATTTAAAGGTTTCTATTCCAGAAGATTTTCTTCCTTATATCCATTGCAGAAAGAGGAACTGGCTCACTGGGAAGGAATCCCTAGGGTGGATACTCCTGTAGCCTGTATAGCCCCCCCATGCTACCTTGCTGGTCCTGGACACTGCAACACTGCAGAACAGACTAACCGCAGAATTGAAGCTCAGAAAAAATCTATATTGTAACAGCGGGTTCTTTCTTTAGACCCACATTTGCTTCGGCTAGGGTCCCTAGAGCCATGGAAGCATGGGCAGAGCAGCTGGCTGAGGCCTTGCAGAACTCATAATTGCTTCCCTGGCCTTAACATTTTGAAAGAGGAAGCTCAGAGTACAGCGTCTGTGTCTTCCTCTATTCAGGCTTCGAAAATTTCAGCAAAACGAATCTTATGGCTGAGATCCTGAAAGCCTGATTCGGAATCTAAGAAATCCTTAGAAACCATTCCTTTTTCTGCATCAGGTTGGTTCGGGCCGGAATTACAGGGCTTGATTTCTCAGTAAACGGGTGCCAGGAGAACACCTTTTTGCCAGTGAATGTGGGTAGAGCCCGCCTCCTGCGTTTCAGCTCCTTTAGGCAGTCCTTTCGGGGGGACCACCTTTCCTAGGGGCCAGTCATCCTGCGTCAGACCACTCAAATTCTAGAAGCTTCTCAGTCAGAGGTAGACCCTCTTTCTCAGCTTCATGTCAGGCCTCCAAGGTTCAGAGAAGCCTGCACCCTGACTGCCATTCTGCCCACCAGGAGATGGCGAGACGGGCGGGGGGCGCCTGTCTCTTTTCTAGAACAGTGGACAGCGTCTTCTCAGGATCCCTGGGTTCGGGGCAGTATAACTAGGAGATACAGGATAGATCTCTTGGGTCCTGTTCCACATGGTCTCTTTGTAACCCTGCTAGCTCGAGTTCCACAAAGTAGGCGGGTAATACAAAATTGGATCGCCTCTCTTCTTTCAGCATGAGTTATTTGCAGGGTCCCAGTAATCCAAAAAGGGAAAAGCTTTATTCAAACCCTTTTTCTTGTCATGAAGTCGTACGGTTCCTTTCGACCCATCTTAAATCTAAAGAACCTAAATATCCACTTAAAAGTGGGTAAAATTCGGATGGAGTCCCTGAGGTCAGTAATAAACGGATTGGAAAGGAATCAGTTTATGGCCTCCATAGACATAAAGAACGCATACCTCCACGCTCCTGTCTGGAACGGTCATCAGTTTCTCCTGAGATTCAGAGTGGGGGCCTTTCACTATCAGTTTAGGGCTCTTCCCTTCGGCCTCTCCTTGGCTCCAGGGGTTTTTCACAAGGAGGAACGAGAATGTTTGTAATGGCAGCTTGTCTTCATTCAAGGGGAGTTCAGGGCGTGCCTTACTTAGACGATCTTCTCATAAGATCCGCCTCAGAGATTTGCTTGCAACAGCACATGTCCTTCACATAGCTTTCCTCAAGAGGCATGGGTGTTTAATACACTCAAGGAAATCCCAGGTGATGCCGCGTCAACGCAGGATCTTCCTGGGACTCGGCATGGACACCAAACAGCAGAAAGTGTTTCTGCCAGAAGAGAAGATCAGGTCGGTTCAGAGGATAACATCGTAGGTCTTGTCCTCTCCCAGTCCTTCAATACACTTGTGCATGCGTCTCCAAGGGAAGATGTTGGTCTCCTTCGAAACAGTCCCCTTCGGTCGTGCTTATTCCCGGTGCTTGTAGTGGGACCTCTTCACAGGAGGGTCGGGATCCCACCTACATTTGGAGCGCCAGAAGTTTCTCTGTCTCCGGATGCGAGAAATTCACAGACACCAGCCTGAAGGGTTGGGGCGGTATCCCTTCATCTCTTGCTCCAGGGTCAGTCCAGGAGTCCTCTCTATCCATCAACTTATTAGAGTTGAAGGTAATCCTTTTGGCCCTTCGGGGGGCCCGAACCTTTCTCCAGGGTCATCTTCTCAGTTCAGTCCGTCATGCCATGGCTGTGACATAGGTCAACAGACAAGGAGGAACGAGAAGAGCAACGGCAATGCGGGTATCGGCTCAGATATTCGCTTGGGCGGAACAGTGTGTTCCAGCAATTTTGGCTATGTGCATTTCAGAAATATAGAACTGGGAGGCCAATTATTTCAGTCGCAATGCGATGATGCCAGGGGAGTAGTCCCTCCATCCGGAAACTTTTCAGTCTCTGGTTCAGAGGTGGGGTCTACAGGATATAGAGATCATGGCCTCCATACACATCAGGAAGTTTCCCAGGTTTTGCGCAATTCCCATATTTCCTTGAGTACTCAGACGAGTGAGGCAAGGCGGTCTGTCGGTAATTCTGGTAGCACCTGCATGGCCGTGGCGAGTGTGGTACGCGTACATAATCTTTATGGCAGTAGGGCAAGAACTTTGTCTTTCGCACTGACAAGATCTTCTCCTTCGGGGTCCTTTTCATCACCAGGATTTACCTCAGCTAAATTTAACCGCATGGCTGTTGTAGCCAGGCTCTGGAGGGCTAGGGGTTTTTTTCCCCCAGTGTAGTGAACACTCTGCTATGAGCTTGTAAGCCTGTTCGGCTCGCATATATCGTCGCATTTGGCAAGCCTATGTCACAGGGTGTGACAATAGGTCTTGTCATACGTCCTCTTTTCGTCTTATCCCAATTCTGTCTCGAGGCAGGTCTCTGCTTAGGCTCCTTAAAGGTATAGGTTTTTGCCTTTCAGTTTCTTCCACCTGAAGTTAGTAGATATGCCAGACATCAGGACGTTTCTTCAGGAGGTCTTGCATATCTAGCCTCCTTTCAATTCTCCTACAGCACCATTGGATCTTTTCCTGGTGCTTCATATGCTTACAGGGTTTTCTTTAAATCCTTACTTTCGGCAGATTAGGTCTCTAACCTGCAACGTTATGTTTCTCTTAGCCATTGCTTCAGCTCGTAAAAGTTGGGATCTCTGTCCTGTCGACAACATAATTGATGCTACATGAGGACAAAGCGGTATTCAGAACTCTCCCTTCCTTTGTTCCGAAGGGTGTTTCAGCTTTTCTTTTGAGCCAGAAAATTGTGGTTCCGGTATTTCGGACAGCTTCCGTATACACCTGTCTGATCAGGTGTATACGGATATATTATATGTGGTTAGGGCTCTCCGCTTATATGTTAGAGAGCTTCCCAAATTAGGTGTAACGTGTTTCTGTTTGTCCTTATTGATTCTCATAGAAGCTGGCCAGCCTCTAAGCAGTGAATTGCGAGATGGATTAGGGCAACAATTACTCAGGTTACATCAAGGCTAACCATCCTGTGTCAGAGAGATTTAAGGCCCATTCCACCCGGGCGGTGGGGGCGTCTTGGGCAGTGAGAAGTGGGGCTTCTGCAGACCAGCTTTGCAGGGCAGCCACCTGGTCCTCTGTCCACACCTTTACAAAATTTTATCAGTTTAATGTATTTGCATCTGCGGATGCAAATTTCGCTCGTAGTGCTCTACGAGCGGGGCTTTCAGAGTGGTCCCACCCTTAGGGGGCTGCTTTAGAACGTCCCGATGGTAAGCAGTGTCCCCCAGACTGGATGAAAAAGAAAAGAGGATTTATGTACTTACGTTAAATCCGTTTCTCTGATTCCGTCTGGGGGACACTGCGATCCCTCCCTTCTGCTTTTTTTCTGTGTGCTTTTGGTTGATTGGCCTTTTCGCCTTGGGGCTTTTTAATTAACTGACAGGAAGAGGAAGATGCAGGGGGATTGTAGAGGGGAGGGTTCTGTCAGCAGTGCTAAAGTTAACTAGCTAGGTGCCAACTCCCGAGCTCCCCTCCACAACCCATGGTAAGCAGTGTCCCCCAGACGGAATTGGAGAAACGGATTTAACGTAAGTACATAAATCCTCTTTTTTTTTAATTTACTGTTGTACTTAATAAGATGTCTGACTCAAACTGCGCAGTCACACCCACTAAGACAGTTACACAAAATTATTACATTTTGGTTTAAACCATGTTGTCTGTCCTTCACCAATTTTTTACTCTCATTCAGACATTTTACTATCACACTGCCTACCTCCTTTCTCCTCCTCTTCTCCAAGTTTATTGGGTACGTGGTAGCCCTCCTGTATCACCAGTGAGCCGGAGTCATTTCCTTATTTGATGAAATTCTTGTAGAACTGTCATTGGATCCAACAGGGCCAATTAAGCTCTGGTGCCATTGATATCTATGACCTTTCTGGACTTCAGTTTTAACACCGTGGAGCAAGCAGATGATGCCTCCCTTCCCCTTTTTAGAGACTGATCTCTCTCCCCTTCTTGCTAACCCATACTCCTTCATACAGTGCCAGATGATATTTGTCTCCACTGTAGATGAAAACCCCTCACATGAGGATTCATATCCACAACCTCTAGGTCTTGCTCCTTGGGTGTTAAACGTCTTTCAAGTATCTCGCTTCCAGTTGTCTCCCTTGCTGTCTGCAAGCCTATTGTTCTCCCAGATTCTTAGACAGATGATAGGTGTGCCAGTCAGGTGGCGAGCAGTTTGTCTTTTAGCCACCTTCAAGGGATATGGTACCCTGAGAATACAGATTTTCCTTTTAAACCAGTGGTTGAAGTGGAAATTTAGAAGTGGCGGTATGAAAAATGTTATGGGAGAAGTGGCAGTTTGGCATACCACCGTATACATCCCCACTTTGAACACTGCTTTAAACATGATAAAGTTGAGGGTAGTATGTTTGGCTGTGAGTTCTTGGACACCGTTTCTTTTAGACCATATTGTGTGACTACAAGCCAATGCTGCAGCAGCACTTATTGCCTGAACTGCCAAGGGACCACTCAAAGCCCTCAAGATGTGGATTCTCCACAAGGTGAAGCACTTATCCCTGCCATTTCAAAAAATTACATATTGTGCACAGATAACATGTAACAAGACATCTTGAGTCACCAGAGGTCTAGGCAAGTGTTTTCTGCACCCAGAGGTCTTAAAGGATCTTTTGAATGTCTGGGAGTTATATTGCAGCAGATCACATGGATCATGTGTTGCCGCGCCTCTCAGATTTTCTTTGTGGTTCTAGTTATTCTATTTGCTATTCCACTGATACTCCATGTTTTTCAGAAAGTCAGAATAAATGGGGCTTAAGCGTTCTTCATTGCTCCCAACTGGCATAGGAGTGCCTAGTGTGGCAAAAAGGTTTCTAGATCAGCTTCAGCGTCTCTTTTTTTTTAAAGAAGCCATGAGACTTTCACTGCATGAACTTATTTCAATGCTAGTTGGCAAAAATCCCATATATTGTGTGTTTTTTTGTTACGGTTCTCGGTCCTCCTTTCATGATCCAGTTCCTCTGTTATCTTGTGCTACTGGCCTTACAGGAAGTTCTGTATGAGCCTATTCATTCGATTTTTCTCTCTCCTTTTTGACCTGAACTATAGCTTTTCTTCTTCTAATTGTTTCTGGCAGATGTGTCTTATAGCAGCTCTTGTTATTTCTTGCCTGGCTACTGGTAGATGTGGGTGTTATAGGGCAGAGGAATTTATTATTATTAATATAGGGCCACCATAATATGCACCGCTGTAGAGAGAATATTTATTCATTCACATCAATCCCTGCCCATTAGATGTTCTCTACAACACAAAAACACGCATATATACACACAGTCAAATGCGAATTGACCTACCAGTATATTTATGGACTTGATATTTGTATCAAGTGCCTTGTCTTCTAGCGTGTAGCGTTGATACACTATCCCTATTTTCCATACTCAATCCCAGGAATTTTCCTGCTTACAGTTAAATAATTGTCTCTTTATTTTGCATACCCCGCTTTCCATATTCCAGAAGTAACTTTTGATATCAAATGCTACTATGTTAAGCAGCATTTCAGACCTATTAGTTATTAGTAAATAGCAATACATGCATTATCACTTCATTACAATGCATCCGTTTTGAAACTAAATATATTAAAGAATTGGCATGTACCAGATTTTGAATAACATTGCAGTATAAGATTCATGTGTGAATTATTGTGCCTAAAGGTCCTTTTATGTAAAATTGTGGTGCACTTTACTGAGGCAGCATTTGGTAGAATATTTTTCCTTAATAATTTTGGTTAAATGTGTGTAGACAGAATTCAGTCCAAATCCCACATTTTAAAATGTGACTAGTTTTATACTCCAAGAACCTTACAACCTGTATTCCGCTGTTTTGCGTTGCCCAGATCGATCTCTGTTTCAAACACCAATAGGTACTCCAAATAAAGGACATAGGAGGAACAGGTCGTCTACAGAATTTGTACCACCAGACAAACCTCCAACCAAAACACAATGGACTCCAGATGACACTGAAGTTACCTGCATGGTCTGTAAAAACGAGCAATTCACCATGGTAAGATTGGTGATTCTTCTACTTTCACTATCGGTGCTGTAAAAAATAAATAAATAGATCCTAATTACAGGGACTGCTATACTGTTGTTGTAGTTAACACATGATGATATTTTGATTATCGAATGTACTTTTAGTCATATTCTATTAACAATTTCAAATTGAGTGAATTCTGTAGAATGGATACAACCATGTAAAATTGCAAGCAGCTATTAGACATGTATCTTTCATGCATGTCTGCACTTTATTTGATGAATCCAAAATGAGACTCCAGAGACTACTCTGGCAAAATAGGGTAAAAGAAGTGCAAGAGGTGCCAGTCAACATCCGTTCTGAACTTCAACAGAGCTTTGTAAAAATTATATTTGATGTGTAAAATAAAGACCTTTGGAACTAACAAAAAAGACACAGCATTCGTCAAGAAAAGGACAGTAAAACTACAATGAGCATGCGCCCAATAGCAAAATATTGAAATAAATGTGGAATATGTAACAATGTATTTTTCTTAGAATAAACTCTGCATTATTTTTGTCCTTTATTTAATACTTTTATTGACAATCGTCTGTAAATTAACATAAATGGTGGTCAGGCTTTACTGCCTTCATGGCAGCAATGCACAGCCCCATATTGGAGCCCTGCTGTTAATTACAGCCTTGTTTTGCAATAAATTTTCACCCTGAAAGAGTTACTTAAACTTAATGGGCACCGAAAATTAATGCTACGTGCTTCTTAATGTGCATCCCTGGACTTCCACTGTGATGATTATTATTATTGTTTATTTGTAAGGCGCCACAAGGTTTCCGCAGCGCCGTACAAAGTACGAACAGTAGACTATACAAGGTAAAACAGTACAGAACAATAAACACAAAGTACCAGTACTCCAGAAACTCCAGGCAGGCAAATATAGTAGAGACTGAGCGGAAGAACAGGTATGGAGACAGAAAGGAAGGGGGGCCCTGCTCATACGAGCTTACATCCTAAGGGAGGGTAAACAAATCAGGCACAGGCACATTTATTGCATCACTGTGATGATGCAATAAATGACTTCCTCAGTTGTTTCCCAGAATGGAGGGTTAAATTGCCCCTAGTCATGGAAGGGTTAAATATCGAAGGCAAAGTAGTAGTAAGTACATTCCCATGGAAGAAACCCAATGCCTGTATGGTGAAGACACCTAGCAGTGGCACCTGTAATAAAAAGGAGAAGGCCCCAATTAAGTGATTGTCTCATCACCAGATAAAAGCTGATGGTGTAAATATCCTTAAATATCCTGCTTATTAGACCTCTTGACTTTAAAGCTGAATAATGACCTCAAAATTAATCTTTAGTAATCTTTCCTTCTCTTGTGGTTATGTAGCACAGTAGAAATTTCATTGTACGTTAATTAGAATATATGTCTTCTAGTTTAACCGCAGACATCATTGCAGACGATGTGGGAGACTGGTCTGTAGTTCCTGCTCCATGAAGAAAATGGTAGTGGAAGGCTGCCGTGAAAACCCAGCACGCGTGTGTGATCAGTGTCACAACTATTTATTTTCAAAGTTAGTTTTCTATTTTATGAATGTTGTACTTGAATCTGTAAATAGTTTTTCTCATTTTGTAGTGGGAAAAACTGCAGTAAAATGTGAGTACTTAGCAATGAAAATAAATTAAAGCTTGAAACTATAAATTAATGATTATCACGATTACAGATTGTACAAATATAATTTTTCATGAAGTGAGCATTCTAAGGGGGGAATTCACTTGACCGCGGTACTCGCAAAAGTAATGCGATCTGCGCACTATTACTGTTCATATGGTAATTTTAACCCAGATTTCTGCTCGCGCCCCCGAGTGTTAAAATTATCGTACTAACTGTAATTATGTGCACCATTACCGTAGTAATGGTAATAGTGTGCAGGCCACGTTACTTTTGAGAGTAACGCGGCCAATTGAATTCCCCCCTAAATTTGTTTTCTCCTACTCCTTTCTTTCTTTATGCAGTATTGCATCAGTGATGTCCAGTTGCCTGTAGGAACATGCTTTTATAAAAAATGCTCTGCTACAAGAAGTGTTTACAGTTTTTGTATAAATTTAACAAAAGGTTTACCTCTTTCCATTTGGTTGCAAAATGTTGAGTGTTTCAATCAGCAGAGTTTGGCATTAAATGTTCCCAGTCTTACAACAACCATACCACATGGAAAATTAGTTGACTGTCTTTAGCCCTATTGATAGACTGTATTTGTAAATTAGCATTTTGTGGAAAAGCGGAACTCAAAGATTGTATCAATGGAACATCACACCTCTATAAATTGGACATGTTTTGTAGACAGCAATTGTGTTATTTATTTCAGCATCACAACAGAGGAAGACTTTGAACAAATGGAAGGTAATATATTTTTGTTTGTTTATATTGTGCCACTATATGAAACATAGAATATATTGATCATTCATACAGTCCCTGCCCCATTGGAGTTTTCAGTCTAATTTCCATGGGAGGTTTATTCCTGGGCACTTAAGTCATTGAAGCTC
Organism: Mixophyes fleayi; assembly: GCF_038048845.1. Lineage (NCBI taxonomy): Eukaryota > Metazoa > Chordata > Amphibia > Anura > Limnodynastidae > Mixophyes > Mixophyes fleayi. The sequence goes on along the minus strand of NC_134413.1, from coordinate 44,609,657 downwards.
TGATCTAAAATCAGAAAATTTGCAATAGTGTATACTTCATTCATTGAGATGCAATTAATCTAATCAAGAGTGACAACCCGGAAGACGTATTCCACATGGAATCCAGCTTTGTTGTAAGATTGTCCAAAGTATTTACATTGTCAACTCTGGGTAAGTGCTTTTCATTGTTAAAAATAAATGAATTTATCACTTACTGTACACTATTGCATCTTTTCTGATTTTATATTAGAGCTTCAACCATTTATATTATAGTCTCTAAAATAAATCCTCATAACATATTAACACACAGGTCGACAGGAGGTAATCCAGCTCCATAGTCCTTTAACCAGGCCAGGTTGATTCTCTTGCGTGAATCAACCAATCTTCTTCTTTTTTTTGTTCTTTTTTTTTATTGAAAATAAAGGTCTTAATACAATGCACCAGGCTCTTTTTAGAAAATAAATATGCATTTTTTGTAAATTTTAGCATTGTAGAATTTACGTAGGACCTGGACATTAACTTTGAAATTAATCTTTGTGAACTGGGATTAAACAATTTCTATATTGTTTACTGCAGAAAAGCCAGGTGGGAACTTGGGTTTGTCTGAAGTCCTTAGATTGTCTAAAGCTGCTGAACTGCAGTGGTGGTTCACACTAAATGACGCTGAAAATGAAATGGAAAGAAGTGAGTTTTACTATGAACAGGTAATTATCTAATAGCAATGAATGAATGGCTCAATGTACTACTGCTGCTATAACATATTTATAATGTTCCTAGCATGTACTCATATGTTAATATAACCAATATTTGCAGTTATTTTATAAACCTGGCTTTACTTAACAATGTCATATTGATTTGTGCATGTTGTTTTAGATATAGATTTATTATTGTAAAATAGGAACAGATTATTCTAGTAATGTGGATTTCCTCATTAATAATCTGTTGCCTTTAAAAATGGTTAGTCCCTTCCAGTGTCTTGACTGGGGCCCATGAAATATTGTGTGCGACACCGAAGGGATGTGGTCAGCCCACAGAATAAAGATTATATTTTCTTTTGGTACTACTGTAGCTCCTCAGCGCTGCACCACTTTTTCCACTTACTGTTTTTTTCAAATCTTGCATTACCGGCCTTAAGTCTGACTAAGTCCTCACGCAGCTAGGCAGCAGGAGATTTGAAAACAAGTGGATGTAGTAGCTTTGCGCTGACAAGTTACATCTCTATCCCTACCTATTTCTCTTTATGTAGTTCCATGCTGCGTCACTTGATTTTGACTGTTATCTGTTACACCAACATTGTTTGTATTTTTGCTCAATTGATTTGTTTGCATCTTTAAGTAATATATATATCGGTATTGGGTTGTTCTTTTGTAATGTGCTTTCGATATGGTTTGAAAACAAAGCCTCCTGATATTTAGGGTTAGCAAGGTGGCTACAACTAATCAGTCAGACTTTTACGTAGAAGGTAGAAAGAGGCCTCACTACTGCATGCTGGCATTGAGTGCACATGTTGGGCCCACCGGGATCTCCTTGATTCCCAGGTGGCCCAGTCCGACCCTTGTCCCTTCTAACCTTATGTAGAGACAAGAAACCGAAACACCCCCCAGATAGTATATAGTGCAACTCCTCCTCTTCCCTAGTATCATCAACATCTTCTTACTAGCTGAGGATAGAGAAGACAGGTAGTGTATTTTTTGTTTTGTTTTGGGTTTTTTTTGTTTTTTTTCTTCTTCTTTTCTGTATGCTAGTGGGCTTAGTGTTGAAGTCCCGCAAATCCACCACAAGTTATAAGTCGGGGCTAGGGTTTGCTACCCTGGGGCAACTAGTTGCTACCTATGGTAGCACACGCAGTTCGACTCAGAATTTTCATCTGGGAATAGTGAGCGCCTACTTTTGGTGCTATGCGCATGCACACATACCACCGGCTTGTTCAAAGGGGGTGCCAAGATGGAGGACACTGCAGCCATAGCGGAGAGAGCCTTGGAACCGCAAGTGCCATTCCCTGCCCCTCTTAGACAGCACTGCTGGACACCGCTGAATTCTGCTGTATGGTTAAGCACCAAGAATTATTGTGGATCTCCTCAACACCAGGCGACGGAATACTGTTATTTTTTTAATTGCCAACAGGATGGAGCCTGAGTCCACCTTTAAACAGTGCAGAGCACCCATCCTAGCTAAGCCCCTATTTAAGTGTGAGTTTGCTTTCATTTTGGATTGGTGGTTTTGTTGGTTATTTAGTCAGTAAGTACTCTCCCTTCTCAGTACTCTTTCAGGTTTGTGGAGCCTGTGATAAACTATTTACGCATTGTGAAGGGTTTGTTTTGTTTGTTTTTGCAAGCAGTGGTTCCCAATCTTTTGCAGTTTGCGGCACCCTTAGAGTCTCCATAATTTTTTCAAGGCACCCCTCCAAAATAATTAGAGTCCCGTTTTATAAGTAGTTGGGTCAAAAAAACGTAATAAGTATTTAGATCAGGACAGAAATTACTTATTTAGTTGTATGCAAAAATAATACACATAAATCCAAGGGAAAAGTATATTTCTCTTTCATCCAGTCTGGGGGACACTGCTTACCATGGGTTGTGGAGGGGAGCTCGGGAGTTGGCACCTAGCTAGTTAACTTCAGCACTGCTAACAGACCCCTCCCCTCTACAATCCCCCTGCCTCTTCCTCTCAGTTTTTTCTAGGTGCCCAAAGGAGTTGGGCTGTAGATTTTTAACTAGTGAGATTATTAATTTTATTTAATTTTTTCAGATATTTAACTTTTAATTTTTAGTTTAGGCACTTTTCTTTTGACAGCAGACTTGGGAGTGTGTTCTATCATAGAGAGCACACTCCCAAAAGACCGCAGCATAGACCCTGCTCTGTTAGATGAGAGCCGAGGGCTCTCACTGACTGAGTTTTTTTGCAGGGTTTACATCAGAGTGACAAGCGGTCTCTCCGGACCGCTGTCACTCTCAGCCTCCCCGATAACCAGCGCTGCCACTGCAGGCATAGAGCGCCGGTTATCGGATAAAAAATGTCGGCAGCCATCTTGGATCCGCGGAGGAGAGAGAGGAGAACAGAAGGGGGAAATACCAAGATCCCCCCTCATACATAGGAGGGGGCATCGGGGTCCAACCGCTGCAGGAGACCTCAATCTTTTCAAGGTCTCCATTACTCTGCTAATTATTTTTTTTTTATTTTTTTTTATTTAAATAGAAGAATAAAGGGAAAAATTAAGACAGAATATCGGAAGAGGCGGGAGCTAAAATTATATAGAGCTCCCCTGCTCTTCAATTTATTGGCAGTATTCCAGTCTTCTGGAACTAAGAAGAAGCCCGGGAACAGAGACAGCCTTTTGGGAGCAGGCATCAGGACATCGCTGATGGACTTCTCTCCTGTGTTTGGCCTTTGGGCTAAGTATTTTATTTTTATTAAGCATTTATAAAAACTGTATATTGTTTACTGACAAAATGGGGCTATTAGGGGTAATATTATTGTACTCTACTTGCCTAAAATCACATTGTTTATTTAAAGAGACAAGTGCAACTTTTACTATAGATTAGTTGATCACTTGCTTTTTTTCTCTCTGTCTCCCTCAAGTCTGGTGTGCTTGGAGATTTTTTTTCTTTGTAAAATGTTAGATAAAGGAAAAGGTCCTATTGAAAAATATTTTACCTGTTTATAGAGGTAAGGTTAAATTACCATATATTACCATATGGCCAGAGGGACCCGTTGGCACTGTCTTCTGATTGCGAAGGGGGCCCCCCCATCTGCGCAAACACAGCAGATTTTAGCCTCTCTGTTGGAGGAACCGGCCTGGACGGCTTTACACAGTCAGTTCCCTCTTTACCCTAGCGTCTCACTAAATCTACTTAGTTAGTGACAAGCTCGGCAGCGTTTTCTTCTGTATTGCACAATGTTGTCACGACCGGGGGGGGGGTGTCCTGCTGCGGCTGCTTCTCCTGGGACGGCTATAGCAGGCCCTTCTTCTTTAATAACTGATCAGACCCCTGTCTTGGCAGAACCAGTAGGGTTCTCATCATTAATAAAGGGTTTAGACAGGCTAAACCAGTTACTGGTATCTCCATATTTGGGCCCTACTAAAAGAAAGCGGTTTAGATCCACTAATCCTTTTATGAAGAAGGGGAAGCAAATTTTGATCCTGACCAGGTTCATGTATCTAATCAGGAAGAAACTGCCAGATATCAGGCCATTGATTATTTGATATTAGCGGTGAGGCAGGCCTTGGACCTCCCAGAGGCAGAGGATCCTAGTCCTATAAACAGAAGTCTGGTTATTCGTTTTCCTCCTTTGGTGGAATGGAGAGTTATTGCTGAGGGAATAGAGAAAGAACCTGATTAAAAGTTTCTATACCAAAAAGATTCTCCTACGTAGATACATTACAAGAAGAGGATCTGGCTCGCTGTAAAGGAATCCCTAGGGTGGATACTCCTATAGCCCGTTAGCCCACCACACTATCCTGCTGGTCCCGGGCACTGCATCTATGCAGGACACCACTGACCGCAAAATTGATTATCAGCTAAAGTCTAATTTGGTAGCAGCGGGTTCTTCATTAAGACCCACATTTGGTTCACTAGAGCCATGGAAACATGGGCAGAGCAGCTGGCTGAGGCCTTGCAGTATTCAGAATTGCTTTCCTTAGCTTTACATTTAAAAGAGACATCTGGTTATCCTTATGAGGCAGCTCAGAACACAGCGTCTGTGTCTTCCTCTATTCAAGCTTCGGCAATTTCAGCAAGGAAAAACCTTATGGCTGAAATCCTGGGAGGCTGTTTCGGAATCTGGAAAATCCCTAGAACCCATTCCTTTTTCACCATCAGGTTTGTACGGGCCGGATTAAACCATTTCATACTCAGGCAAAGGGTGGCAAAGACACCTTTTTGCCAGTGAAAGTAGGCAGAGCCACCCCATGTGTTTCAGCTCCTTGAGGCAGTCCTTTCGGGGAACCTCCTTCCTAGGGGCCAGTCATCCAGGGACAGACAACTAACAAATTCTAGAGGCTTCTCAGACAGAGCTAGGTCCTAACATGGACAGCGTCCTCTCAGGACCCTGGGATTCGGGGCATTATAAGAAGGGGGTAAATGATAGATCTTTTGGGTCCTGTTCCACAAAGTTCTTGTAACCCCGCTACCCGAGATCCTCAGAGAACACAGGCAATATAGAGTTATCGCCTCTCTTCTTTCAGCAAGAAATTATTTGCAGAGTCCCAGAAAACCAGAAAGGGAAAGGTTTTATTCAAATATTTTCTTGTCAGGAAGCTTTACGGTTCCTTTTAACCCATCCTAAATATAAAGAAATTAAATGTGCACTTAACAGTGGACAAAATTCGGATGGAGTCCCTGAGGTCAGTAATATTTGGATTGCAAAGGAATTAGTTTACAGCTTCCATAGTCATAAAAGATGCATACTTTCATGTTCTTATCTGGAGCGGTCATCAGTCTCTCCTGAGATTCAGGGTGGGGACCTTCCACTATTAATTTTGGGCTCTTCCCTTCGGCCTCTCCAGGGTTCCAGGGGTTTTTATAAAGATCATGTCAGTTATTGCAACTTGTCTTCACTCAGTGGGAGTTCAGGTTGTGGTCTACTTAGACGATCTCACAAAATCCGCCTTGGAGGTTTGCTTGCAACAGCATTTGTCCCTCACCATAGCTTTCTTGAGAGCCATGGGTGGTTAATAAACTTAAACAAATCCCGGGTGGTTCTGAGCCAACGTATGATCTTCCTGGGATTCATAATGGACACCTAACAACAGAGGGTGTTTCTGCCAGAAGAGGAAATCAGGTCGGTTCAGAGGATAACATCTCATGTCTTGTCCTCTCCCACTCCTTCAATTCAGTTGTTCCATCTTCTAGGGAAGATGGTGGCCTCCTTCGGGACGATCCCCTTCGGTTGGGCTCATTCCCGGTATTTCAGTAAGACCTCTTGACAGAATGGTCGGGATCCCACCTACATTTGGACTGCCAGAAGACCTCTCTGTCTCCGAATGTGAGAAAGTTGCTTCAGGGGTGGCTGATTTCGGATCACAAGTCGGTGGGCAGGTCTTTTGCTCCATGGTCAGGGAGCATAGTCAACCCCGGATGCCAGCCTAAAAGGTTGGGGGGGTGGTAGCCCTTCACCTCAGGCTCCAGGGTCTTTGATCAGCCCAGGAGTCCTCCCTATCCATCAACACGTTAGAGTTGAAGGCAATTCCTTTGGGCTCTTGGGGGGGGGGGGGCAGTCCGACAATGCCACGGCTGCGGCATACGTCAACAAGCTATGAGGAACGAGAAGCATAGCTGCAACGCGGGTATCAGCTCAGATATTCGCTTGGCCGGAACAATATGTTCCAGCAATCTTGGCAGTGTTCATTCCAGGAAAAAAGAACTGGGAGGCCAATTATCTCAGTCACAATGCGATGATGCCAGGGGAAGGGTCCCTCCATCCGGAAGCTGTTCAGAGGGTGGGGTCTACCGGATATAGACCTCATGGCCTCCAGACACAACAAAAGGGTTCCCAGGTTTGGCGCAGGGGCAGGGAACCTTTGGCAGTAGCAGCGGACATAATGACCATGTCGGGGGACTTCAGGTTGAGATATCTCTTCCCCCCAATTCCCATGATTCCTCGAGTACTCAGCCGAGTGAGGCAGGGCGTTCTGCCGGTATTTCTGATAGCACCTGCAGGGCCGTGGCGAGTGTGGTACGCGGACATAATCTCTATGGCGGTAAAACCGAAAGCATCATCTCCCGTTGCGAGACGATCTTCTCCTTCAAGGTCCTTTTTCGTCACCAGGATTTACCTCGCCTGAATTTAACGGCATGGCTGTTGAAGCCAGGCTCTGGAGGGCTTAGGGGCTTCTTCCCTAGTGTAGTGAACCCTCTGCTACAAACTCATAAGCCTGTTTCGACTGGCATCTATCATCGCATTTGGCGAGCCTATATCAGATGGAGATGAAAATAGGTCTTGTCATACGTTCTCTTTTTTGGTCTTTTCCGACTTCTGGCCTTTCTTCAGGATGATCTTGAGGCAGGTCTCCGCTTAGGTTCCTTAAAAGTATAGGTATCTGCCCTTTCAGTTTCCTTCCACCTGAAGTTAGCGGATATGCCAGACATTAGAAGGTTTCTTCAGGGGGTCTTACAGATCCAGCCTCCTTACACTCCTCCTATAGCACTTTGGGATCTTATCCGGGTGCTTGATACGCTTACAAGGTCTTCTTTTGAACCAGGAAATTGTGGTTCTGGTCTTTCGGACAGCTTCTCAGTCTGATCAGGTGTATATGGAGAAATTAGATGTTTGTTAGGGTTCTCCGCATTTATGTTAAGAGAGCTTTCCAAAATTCGGAGTACCGATTTTCTGTTTGTCCTCTATTATCATAGATAATGCAGTGAATTGCGAGATGGATTAGGGTTACAATTACACAGGCTATATCAGGGCTAACCATCCTGTACTAGAGAGACTTACGGCCCATTCCACCAAATCGGTGGGGGCATTTTGGGCAGCGAGAAATGAGGCTTCTGCCGACCATCTGTGCAGACCAGCCACCTGGTCTTCTGTCCATACTTTTACAAAGTTATATCAGTTTAATGTATTTGCGTCTTTGGATGCAAATTTTGCCCGTACTGCTCTACGGGCCGGGCTTTCAGAGTGGTCCCACCCATTGGGGGCTGCTTTAGAACATCTCCATGGTAAGCAGTGTCCCCCAGACTGGATGAAAGAGAAAAGAGGATTTTTGTACTTGCGTTAAATCCATTTCTCTGATTCCGTCTGATCCCTCCCTTCTGCTTTACTTCTGTGTGCTCTTGGTTGATTGGCCTTTTCTCCTTGGGGCTTTTTAATTAACTGACAGGAAGAGGAAGAGGCAGGGGGATTGTAGAGGGGAGGGGTCTGTTAGCAGTGCTGAAGTTAACTAGCTAGGTGCCAACTCCCGAGCTCCCCTCCACAACCCATGGTAAGCAGTGTCCCCCAGACGGAATCAGAGAAACGGATTTAACAGAAGTACAAAAAGCCTCTTTTTTTTTTTTTTTTTTTCAATTATATTTCTGTCAAAGAATAATTTACAGCTAACTCACACTGTGCCCTCCTTCATCTTCACACAATCTGTGCCCTACTTCATCTCCACACAATCTGTGCCCTCCTTCATCTCCACACACTCTGTGCCCTCCTTCATCTCCACACACTCTGTGCCCCCTCTGCATCCACACACTCTGTGCCCCCTCTGTATCCTGTGTGCCAGGAAGAGAAAAATCAAAACAAAACTTACCAATTCGGTGGCGCCCGGGACCCGGCATCCTCCCCTCTCCTGCCGCTTGTCACTGAATGTTGGGCATCATCACGGCCAACATTCAGTGACAAGCGGCAAAAGAGAGGAGGATGCTGGGTCCTGGGTGCCGCCATATTGGTAAAAAAAAAAATTCACCCTCCTTTTTCTGGCTCTGGCACCCCTGGAAGCCAGGGTGCACACTTTGGGAACCGCTGGCCTAAAGGAAACAATCCCTAGCTCCCTGGTTAATTTAAAGAATTTGTTTATTGGATGATGGTGTCCTTTGTTACCAAGGAAGATTTATATGGAATGCATATGAGGAAGGGGTTAAGATCTCAAACAAGCATGGACTTAGATGAGTCCATACAAATTAGAATCTCTGGATGGTTATTCTGGAGAAATTAAGGACGATTTCAGATTATTTAACTTGGAGAATTTTGGCAACTCTTTTTTTTTTTTTTTTTTTAAATCAGATAGTTTTTTAATTAATTTTTAGTCACACATAACAAAAAAGTGACCATACAAAAACAATTAAACATTTAAACATACACCATAATTCGCTTTGAAGTGCTTCTCCGATACATCAACTATTTTCATACATAGTTATACATGGAACAAGCTAAATACAATAATTGCACCATTCAATATTTGGCCATTAATCTCATTCCAGTCATTAGGAACAGGACATTGGTGAGGCACAGTTTATAGCCTATACCATTTATGACTTTCTATCTACAGAAATAGACAATTAACAGAGTGATCCAATAATCAAACATTGCATATTAACAACATATTAATGCATAGATTACACTCCAACGCCCCCATATTGTACATTTCTATAATCCACATACTTTCCGTATATTTTGTAGCTTTTATTTTTTATTTATTTTGCACAGAACGAGTCTCCCCTCCCAGACACCCAGCCCCTCCCACCGTAGTTCAAGCTTCAATCCAGGAACACCAGATCGTTCGAACAAACTCTGTATTTAGATGTATACCACATAGACCAAAATTTGGGATATTTAGCTTTAGCATTTCTACTAGTATATACATATTTTTCATGTTGCACTGTATTATTAACCAGGGCTCTCCACTTATGAAGATCAGGTGCAAACCATGTCCGGGAAATCTCCACTTTAGCGGGTGTCATTAAATTGAAAATATAAACAGCTGGATATTTATCAATTAGATCTTCTAGCGATATCCCATAAAGACAGATTTTGGGATTCATATGGGGAGCCATTGGAATTGTATCAGTCACACATTTCCAGACCTTTACCCAGATAGCACCTACTACTGGACATTCCCATAACATATGCCAAAAATCTGCAGGGGAAAAACTACATTTTGGACAGGATGCATCATCTCTCCGACCCATACGGTGCAAACCGACTGGAGTCAGATAAACTCTGTGGAATATATATAAATGTATTTGTTGGTACCGGAGGCAGGTTGTAGCATTGCGAATAGATTTAAGCATGTGAATCCATTCCTCCTCCGTTAGCTGACCCAGATTCACCTTCCATTTCACGTTCACTGATTCTAAATCCCTAGGGGCCAAAGAACCATTAATTATTGAATAGAACTATGAAATAGTTTTATTTGTACCCACATTTAGTAAAAGGGTTTTAAGGGAAGATGTCTGAATTAAGGGAGTAGAGGTAGGAAATTGAGCGTTCAAGGAATGCCGAAGTTGTAGATAACGGTAAAATGCAGAATTAGGTATCCCCCTTTTCTGTGATAATTATGCAAAGGATTTCAATGCACCAGACTGATATAACTGTCCAATATTTACTATACCATATTTTTGCCAAATATTATACTCTCTCAGTTTCAAAGCTCCGGGAAGGAGAGATTATGCCATAAAGGAGTAAAAGGATCGTAACCTTCATTTCCCACTATATTTTGAGAAATACGCCAGATTTCAACAGCCTGTTTAACTATTGGGGCAATATTCCCATAGGCAGCAAGAGTGCACCACCTGAAGCATATGCTATAGCCAGAAAGCCCAACACATCCAGAGGAATCTGATCTCCCGCCCAATTAATCAAATGGGCAAGTTGTGCTGCATAATAATATATTCTCAAATTCGGAAGCGCTAATCCACCATCAGCCTTAGCTCTACACAAAATAGACATTCGGATACGTGTTCTACCTTCTCCCGAGGAAATAATTCTGTCTATTCTATTAAACACTGCTCGGGGGCGGTATATCGGAGAGTGCTGAAGAATTATAGGAATTTAGGCTGTATAACCATCTTGAAAAGTTGAATCCTTCCCATTACCGTAAGGGGAAGTCTTTTCCAAATATGTGATTTTACTTTAGAATATTCTATAACCGGATCTATATTAAGAGAAACAAATTCACTAGCCAAATTAGATATCCAGACACCAAGATACTTAAACCTTTTGGTCCATTTAAGAAAGTGGCTAGACCTATCCTCAGAGGGAATTACACCATGGAGGGGAAATATATAAGATTTATCCCAGTTGAGCAATAGGTCTGAAAATTTTCCAAATGTATTAACCACCTCCAGTAGGCAGTTCAACGAGGAATCAGAGTCTGACAAAAACAGTAACATGTCGTCAGCATAAAGAGCTATATAATCACAAACCTCTCCAATTGGGAGCCCAACAATTAACGGATGGTCCCTAATCAAGCAGGCAAGGGGTTTTATGGCCAACGCAAATAATATTGGAGACAGGGGACAGCCTTGCCTGGTTCCTCGCCCCAAGCTAAAAGAGGGAGATGTGTAGCCATTTACAGAAACTCTTGTTGTTGGTTCCGAATAAAATAGCTGTATCCATTTAATAAACTCCACCCCCAACCCAAATCTATGCAGTACCTCCCAAAGATACCCCCACTCGACCGAGTCGAAGGCCTTGGCAGCATCCAAGGACACCACCACTGCCCCCTCCTCGGCCACATGGGGCAACTGAATGTGAGTATAGAGACGTCTTAGATTTGAAACGATGGATTTACCGGGCATAAAGCCCGTTTGATCAGGGTGAATTATTTCGGAAATAACTAATTTAAGCCTAGAGGCAAGTATCTTGGCCAGTATCTTAACATCGGTGCATAGTAAAGAAATAGGTCTATGTGACTCAGGATAAAGGGGATCCTTTCCAGGTTTCGGCAAGACCATTATTAGCGCCGCTGACATAGATGGAGGCAATGAGCCCAGTTCAAATGGACCATTATACAAATCTAGCAACTGGGGAATTAAAAAAGTCTTTAAACTTTTTATATAGCTCTATAGGGAGGCCATCAATTCCCTGTGCCTTATGACCAGGGAACGAGGATATAGCAGACTCTATTTCCTCCACCGTAATAGGCGCATTCAAAAGAGATGCAGAGTCCTGAGAAAAACAAGGACGTTTAATAGAGTCCAAGTAACCCGACAGCTGAGTCTGAGAATATTTGGCTCTTGAGGTATAAGCTTCTTCATAGTATTGATAAAAAGTATCAACGATTTTGCCACCTCTAAAAAAAATTTTTCTTTTTGACTATTATAAATTGCTGAGATTACTCTACTGGACTGTTGATCCCTTGCAAGGCAAGCCAAGTAGCTTCCACCCATATCCGCCTCTGAGTATTGCCTGTGTTGGGAAAATCAGAGCCGACATTTAGTTTTATCTAGGAGATAATCTCTCCATTCTATCTGAGCCCTTAACCAGTGTAGACGATCAGGGGTATGTGAGCTTATATATAAACATTCCAAATCTCTACAACGCTGTTACAAATCAGACTCTCTTTTCCTGTTGGAATTCTTGATTTCAGCAATACTTTTAATTAGGGTTCCCCTCAAGAAGGCCTTGAATGTTTCCCAAAGAATATTCATATGCGTTGACCCTTTGTCAGTAAAAAACCCTTCCCAAGGAACTGTAAGGCTTACTCCCGTACCCATCGTATTCAGCCAGCATGGGTGTAGCTTCCAAAATCTTACTCCTCTATCACTTGACAAGTCTATACCAACAAGGACCGGGGAATGGTCTGAGATACCTCTGGACAAATATTCTATCGAAGTTACATATGGGGACAAGGAAGGTAAGATCACATCTAACCTGGAAAAGGTGTTATAGCTAGTTGAATGACATGAAAATTGCTGTTTATTAGGATTTCTGCATCTCCATACATCTACCAGACCTATTTCTTCTACTACCCGAGAGAAAGGGGTGGGACCACCTTGTAATGATACACCTGACTCCCGCCATCTATCTAAACCTGCGTGTAGAACATTATTAAAATCTCCCAGACATACCACTGGGGTAGCCGGAGATAGCACCATGAATGAGGAGGCTTTACACAAAACATCATTATTATATGGCGGTGGAATATATATTGCCAAAATAATAAGTGGGGAAAAGTTAACAATTGCCCTTAGGAACACATATCTACCATAGGGATCAATTTCCACATGCTCTAAAGTAAAGGTCAAGGATTTCCTTACCAGTATAGATATTCCTCTAGAGTTGGCAGTGTACGTTAAGTGATAAGTCCATCCTACCCACTGACGCTTTAAGGCTAAAACTTTGCTGACGTAGAGATGTGTCTCGGCCAAACATATTATATCTACATTATATTTTCGAAGCTGATTTAACACCAGGGAGCGTTTGATCTTTTCATTCAATCCCCTAACATTCCATGTCTGTAGTCTGAGCCCTTCCCCTCCAGATCTACTTACAGCCATTTACAATCATACTTCTTTGGAAAACATCGGATATATATCAAACGGACGGAGCACTTAGCTGGAAGGAAGATAATGGAGACCCGCCCTGCGCATACCAAGGCAAAAACAATTTCCTGAGTTATAGGCAAATGTAAAAACATTGTGGTATAAACAATACAAAAGTACATTTGTAACAATTTAACTCCCCAACCCCCACTCCGTATACCCCTTTTCCTGAAACTAAGGTACACTTTTACCCTAAACAAGCTCTATAAACTAGAACGAACTTGGGAGCTATACAAACTTGGCTATAAATAGCACAAAACTTTTAGAAAAAGTAATAGCTGGCCCTCCACTGCCAAACCTGTAAGGCAAAATCACGGACTTCAACATATACAATTAAGGCACGTTTATTTCTCTCTCGCGGAAGACCGTCCAGCCATGTCATCGCCTCCCGTGGTGAAACGAAGAAATTAAATCTGCCCTGTGCCTCCACCCTGAGCCTGGCCGGGAACATCATTGAGTACGGCAGTCCAAGATCTCTCAGCTTCTGTTTAACTGCGGAAAACTGAGCTCTGGATTTCTGGACGTCCAGTGCAAAGTCCGGAAACACAGACATTGGTGCCATTATATTTCAAAGAGCCTTTTTGACGAATGAATCGAAGGACTGCATCTCTATCTCTGAAGTGAAGGAGCTTTGCAATAAATGTCCTGGATGGTGCCCCAGGTGGAGGAGCTTGAAATGGTATGCGGTGCGCTCTCTCCACTGCAAACTGGGGTGAAAAGGCATCTTTACCAAACTGCTCAAGCATCTACTTCTCTAAAAATTGCTCTAGGGCCGATCTCTCTGCCCGCTCCAGCAGGCCCACAAAACGGAGATTGCTTCTCCTCAAGCGGCCCACCATATCCACCAACTTGGTTTACTTTCACTGGTGCAGATGCATCTTCCAGAGTAGAAATGCGATTTTCAGTTTCACCCACCTTTTCACGTTTTTTCTGCAATTCGTGCCTCAGCAAAGAAATATCAGCTTGGACTTCGCCAATCTTATCTGTCACTCTTTTTTCCAAAGCTGTAATGGCAGATAACACTTGTTGGATAGAAGATGAGTCGGCACGATCCTGCTGGGTGGTATCAGAAGGGGGTTGAGCACCAGTCGGGGGGGTTTGCACTTCCCCTGACAAGGAGGAAGATGATTGACGGGCAAAGCGCTCAAGCCTGGTAGCAGGTGTTTGCCCATACTTTCCCATATTTCAGATTGGCAGTAGGACGTTTTTATGTAAGAGAAGCACCCTGCAGTATCCAGCTAGAATATTCCAAAACTTATTAAAATATTATTCCACAAAGTATTCTGGAAAATGCCACGTCGGTATTCTACAGAGACGCTATTTGCAGAGATATTGCAGGATGTGCACCTTATATTATCGGGCTTTGTTATTACTTCAAAGTGTCAATGATGCAAGATTTTGGCAAGCAGTTATATTTCTGCGAATTTTGCAAAACTGTAGAGCGAATCAGATCAAACAAGCATCCATTAGCATCCTCAGCATACACAGCAGGGTAATAAAATGGCGGTCACTCCACCACAGGAGCCCGCGAAATGCTTCCTTTTTAAGGCTTTTTGCTCTTTGGTGACAAGCTAGATGCCATGATTCAAAAAAAAAGTGTCTGGTGGTAAATCCAACCATCTGCCTCAAGATTGTTATGCACGTTTTGTCGCTATCCAATAACGATTGTCGAACACCGATTTGTGTTTCCAATGCACAAAGATATTTATTATCCAAAAGTAGCAGAATAATTCAAGCTAAATAAAATAAGTACAGCCGTTACTTATCGCAGGCGCCCTGGATCCAGTGAACAGTCATTCAGGTCTAAAGTCTGTGGTCAAAGAAGACTGCTCATTAGATCAAGAGCCCCTGCTTATATGCAGTCGGAAATACAGTAAAACAATGCAGATGATGTGGCTTGCTTCTATTGGTCCAGGTTTCAGGAAGGTCCAGGATGTTGCAGATCATAGGCCAGTTCAAACCAAAATATCCAAAGTTGGGGGTCATCTCTCCAGGGGATGTGCTCCGACTTTCCCGCCAAGAATCCAGTTTCCACTAGTCTATTAGCATTTTATAGTCCGTATCACTTTAAATATTTATTCGCTAACTAGAGTATGCAATGTGCGATCTCTTCGGCGAAAGAACCGGACAACTGCTGATGAATAGGGGATTAAAATGATACCAGAAATTACACATTTCCTATAACCTGAACCTTATGTTTTACTAACATGCATATAACTTATAATATTAAACATAAATACTACTATATTTTGACATAAATAACTGTGTTGCAACTACAATTAATGTGTACTAATTACAAATGTGTGTGTTTGTGCGAACGTGTGTAAAAGTCTAAAAACTGTTATTGCCACGTGTTCTGGCTGGATACGCCCTTCCACGCCGTAGCGTGCTCTACGCATATTTTCAGACAGACAACCAAGTTTGCTCAATATTAATTGAGATGACTTTATCCAATTTGCTGACTTCGACAAGATCATAGAGCTTCCTCTTCATGTTGCCAGGATTTTGAAGATGCAAGAAGCTACAAATCTGGAAGACCATACACTAGGCAAAGTGTAGATCTAGAGTTGAGGAGAAGGAAAGGGGGTTGTTTAGACACGATGCACTACTCACTCCACCCTAACTGGGTAATTGAATAGTATTGGGGAGTTGATGAGAATAATATAGAACTTAACCTTTATTGTAAAGTAATTAAAATACCCATTAAAATTACAGCGAAATATAACAACAAAGAAGTGTACGTATGATAAAAACTGAAAGCACCCAGATTGTCTCTCTATCACATATATTATGGGAATTAAGTAATGAGATGATCGAATATCACTTTACATACAAGGTGGTTATGTATATATACCTCACTACATAAATATATGCCCTTAATTTGTATGCTTGAGCAGCTTCGATCCACGTCTTGGATCTCAATAGCCTACTGTGCACAATAAGCAGTTAGGCATAGTAAACCACAGGAGCCCGGAATCTATACCCCATACTGTAAATGATGTTACATTGGCTATTTAAGTGCCTGCATAAATGTAGCAGGTAACGTATGTATAAACAAGGACAAGGAGCGTTATAACTGGAGAAAATTTGCATAAGATATAAAATGTCCAATATCAAGAATGAAAGATATTATTTAATTAATATAAATAACGCTAAGCAGAGCTAGTGATACTAAAACTTCTGCAGAAAAATGAGCACCATTGTAATTGATCAGATCTTAGTCGGATTATATATTTCTATTGTGGCACTAATCATTTGCTCAAAAATTGAGATTTAAAGCTGTGTATATCTAAAGATAGATTGATCGTTGGGAAGACAAAATTGACTCTTGCCAGGATATCACTAATTTGAGTATTGACAATTCCTCTACTTGATTACAAGAGTCTAGTTAAATGTCTGATTACACAGCTAGTGATATAATCCTTGTTGCCAGAATATAGGCACTACTGAGGTTAACAATTGCTATATATTATACCGCTTTCATACTGCCGCCCCGGCAATATCCCGGGTTTTTCAAGCCGGGTTTTTGTCGGGGCTCGGAGCGTCCCAGCTCAGAAACACCATTCATACTGCACCTCGGACCCGGGAATTTTCCGGGTTGACCCCATTCATACTGCACAAGTCTGTGCCCTGGCAATTTGTGGGAGTCATCACCAGAGCAGTTTTCATTGGCTGAAAAATGGTCATGTCATTGAAAGGTGCTGGAGCATATTGAAGGGAGCCTGTGCTAAGCAGTATAACGGATCAGCAGCTTAGAACAACTCTTTTTTGTGTTATTTCAACACGGTTTTTTTATTGTCCTTTACTGCCTATTTTATTACTCCTGAAGGTGTTAATAACAGTTTGTAACCCATTTCCATTATCTGACAGAACAGGATCCTATTATTTTACCATTTTCCATTTGTAATAATATCCAGCCTCTCACACTATTAAGTAATGGATATGTAGCTGTCAATATGTGTAGTTACTAGGCAGCAAGTATTGTCACAGCAAGCATAAAGTAACACTGCTAAAAATCCTCTTTTCTCAACATTTGTAAACATTGTCCAATCAGCTTGTTTTCTGTAAAACCCGGGTTGCACCATTCATAGTGCAGGCAACCCGGGTCCGACCCGGGAATTACCCCTCGATAAATCCCGGGTTGAAGACCCGGGTTTATAGACTTGTACCATTCATACTGCACCATAGCTCGCCCCGGGAAAAACCCGGGATTTTGGTGCAGTATGAATGGGGTATTAGTAGATCATTATAAGAAAGTGTAGTCCATCTTTAAAATAAAACAAAGATTATGACTATCTATTGAAGCGTACGTGTTAGCAATGATTTACTGAACGCTAATGGAGCATATGTAACATCTTATCCGATTGTCGGCAAAATATATTTCTGATAGATATTCACCCCAACTAGTAATTTTGGTTAGAATGTTAATATTTGGGTATCCGGGCTCATTCTAAATACTGCTGCTCTTAAAATAACTTAGACATTATTCGGGTGCAATCAGTGAAACAGACGCGCGTTTCGCTGATTAGCTCCCTGCCGTGAAAAAGGGGTTTGTCGTGAAAAAGCTACTCCAGTAAAATTGTGAGCATTACACCTCAGTCTGCAGAAAGCTCGAGTGATCTCTCTGGTTCCTTTTAGCCCAGATGCGTGCACAGTTTTATTAGAGTTTTTAATAGTCATGGGGTTTTCAATCATTTCTGGATTAAAGGCAGCTCAATCACTTTGTACGTGCAAAGCACTATGGTATGTAGTTCATAAATTCTGTTCTCACTGCTGTAGGTGAAGGGGATTTTCTGGCATCCATAGATCTTCAGGATGCCTGTATTCATATTCCAGTTGCAGTTCACTGGTGATTCCTCAGGCTCCTTGATTTGGGATAGCACTCTCAGTTCACTTGTCTTGCAAATCCCTGAGGGTTTTCACCAAGCTGTTAATTGCCCATGGGGCATAATTGTGGAAACAAGTAGTCACACGATCTGCCTTATCTAAGCAACATCCTAATGACAGGGAGGTCAGAGCACATTTGTCTGACTCAGGACAGCTCCAGTAATTTCTGTAGGTATGCTGGATTGTAAACATGGCTGTCGCCTTGTCATCTCGGCAAATAAAATTCCTAGGCGTTCAGACAGACATCGTGTAAGACAGGGTTTCTTTAACAAAAAACATGTGTCAAGGTCCAGTTTTTGGCATGCTGGCTACAGATTCAACAGCTGGTTCTGATATGAAATTGTAGTCTGGGAATGTTCTCCACAATAAGTATTCCCTCTTGGCCGAGGTGTTGCATGCAAGCTTTGTTACTTACTCGCTCAGTGGGATCACTAGCAAACCTCTTTGAACCAAGCCATTCCATTAATAAGGATTACCAAGAAATCTCTCAGGTGATGACAGGATTCAAAATGAAAAGAACACATAGTGTCTCTTTCGAAACTGGAATAGACAATACTCACAACTGACTCCAGTGCCACAGGCTGGGGGCCCATCTGCTATCAAAAGAGGCACATGGTGTATGATCACAGAGCAAACGGAGGCTACATTCAAATGTTTTGGAAATTAGGACCGTCTGAAAGACTTCCACATTTACATCCTCTCTTGCAAGACAAACATCTCAGAATATTCTTAGACAGGACTGTAGTTACCTTTATACACTTTCAAGGAGCAATACTATGATGACAGAAGAATCGTGCCTTGGGCAGAGAGCTGTCTATGGTCTCACTCGATTCTTCGTGTTATAGGCAAGAAGAATGTAATAGCTGATTATCTCAGTGAGAAGTCAGATTCTTTCTCTGCATCAAGAAATCTTTTAACTACTGAAAAGTTTGGTCTTCCTCGGTTAGATTTCATAACAGTTCAGAGCACCAAAGAGTTCCAGGAACAGATGAGTTAGACGCCCTGTCATTTCCAGGGGACTTTCAACTAGGATATTTTCTCTCCTTTTCCTCTCCTTGCTTGTACCCTAAAGAAGATCAGAAAAAGAAAAAGGTGGATATCCTAGCAATCCTTCTGTTCTGGCTAAGGCTCCTGATTTGCAGTAGCTTCAGAGATGCTCCTAGAACAACCTTGACCTCTACCTCTTTTGCCATCCCCTTCAACAAGGCCCAATTCTTCATTCAAATCTGGAGGAGCCAACATTTGATAGCATGGAGATTGAACAGCCAATGTTGAGACACAAGAGAGTCTCAGACAAAGTGATTGAAATACTTTAGGTGAGGAAATAGATCTCTTCTGTAGTATATTATTAAATTTGGAAGACGTTTATCTTGATGACCTTCGCATAGATCTTGCTCTTTCATCCTTGATATTACAGGTATCTGCACTTAGTGATTTTTGGACACTAAATTAGGTTGCTGATTTATGCTTTTTATTTTCTGCAAGCAGTGAAAATAATTTGTCCTCGTATATTGTCATTTTGTGGCACCCTGGAGTCTCAATTTAGTCCTGATGACTTTGGTGTCTGATCCTTTTGAGACATTGCAAGAAGTTTATCTGAGGTGGCTTACACTTAAGGTTGTGTTTCTTATGGTAATTACTTCTGCTTGTAGATTTGGAGAGGTTTTATTGTGTAAAGAGCCCTTTCTGAATGTCTATACGGATAAAGTGGTATTGGTTTAATCCAGCCTGCTTGCCTAAAGTGGTGTCCACCTTCCACATTAATAAAGAGATTATACTCCCATCTCTCTGTTCGCAACCAGCTGATGACATGAAAGGACGTTACACCTATTGGATTTAGAGCAATCTCTTTCTGTTTATCTAGAACGGAGGGATTTAGGAAGACAGGTGCTTGGAAAGGATATGCTTCATCCAAACAGACCATATTGAATTGGATTAGAGAAGTCGTATAGTCGTATAAGATGAGCAGATGTATGGTGTCAGATTCTTAAAGCTCACTCAAGAGGAGCAGTAGCAACTCCTTGGGTACATAGGGCTCAGACTCAAAGGCTGCAGGGTGGTCATCTATTCATTCCTTCCCCAGACATTATCTGCTGGACCTATTATTCTCTGTTGATTTCCAGTTTGGCAGACAAATTCTTCTCACAGCTATGTAATAACATTTTTCTTATGCAGCATACCCAAGTGATCTGATTTTGGAACCCTCCCTATTATTTTTGCTTGGGTACATGACATTAGTAAGGCTGCCATTGAGGATTGATGAGGAAAGAAGCAAATTATATTTACTGTTAATTACTTTTCCCTGAAATACTCAACTGCAAATGTATACTACCTGGGGGTTTCTGTATCCTGTCTCTATCTAAGATTATAAGAAACTAACCATTGTTAATGCTACCAGTGAATAATTTGAGGAAAATGAATAATATGTCATCGTCAATAAAAGGACACTATTATTTTCTAACATTGCCATTTAAAACAATTGCAGCGCTACTCTAGTATGTGAGACATCAAGGGCTTATGATGTGTAATTCCTGTTTGGCTAATCACTAAATATAGTAAATAAATAAAAATAGGGTGCATTAATAATTTAGTACTATAAATATAATTAATATGCAAATAAGAAAGCTGCATGCCACAGGTAAACATTATAGAGAAGAGGGGATAGCTGTGAGAAGAGCCAAGGATACTAGTACACAATGCGGGAAGGGATAAATACTATGTAAAAATAAATAAAATATCACAACATCAATAAAGGGGGAGGTAATGCCGTAATTCCTGGGCCTGAACCACCTCCACATCCATGAATGCTGTGCTGCACAGTTACACCAGGAGCACACATTACTGGAGAGTAAGGGGGGTGAAGCAGAAATACAGTAGATGGGAGACAAGATTGTCATATAGTGTTCAGTCCAGTGTAATTTTCCTGAAACTGTCTGTTTATTCTTACTCGGTGGAGTGGGAGAAAGGAAGAGTGAGAAATCTGTCCCCCTTTCAGCCCCCCCTCCCCCGCCCCCTCTCTTGGGGGGTATATTCGCTATACTGTAGGTTTGCAAAAGTGGAGATGTTGCCTATAGCAACCAATCCGATTCGAACTGTCATTTTGTAGAATGTACTAAATAAATGATAGCTAGAATCTGATTGGTTGCTATAGGCAACTTCTACACTTTTTCAGTTTAGTAAACATACCCCTTGGTGTTGGGCAAAGCATGACTGAAGTAATGAAGACAGGTAATGTGTCTAAAACACCTACGATATCCTTGTCGGGGGGACATTTAACCCCAGTGTTCTTTTGTGTGGTACATGATTACTAGAACGTAATAATTGACATTATACTACTACATATGTATGCGCAAATCGAGTTGGTACATTTCAGTTTTATATTTCAGTAAGCGAAAAAATATTTGTTCAACCTAAACATAGATATAAACTGTTGCTTTCTTTGAATGGTTATGTGTGTGATTTAAATTATTTAATTACATGATAACTGGACATTTGTAATGTGTTGTGTGTGTGCTTTTATTTGTACTTTGTTTCTTTATGTATTACTTCTCATGCATTGAAAAGATAATCTATTCAAGAACATCCATAATAAACAGTCTCCTTCTAAAATGGCTGTTCATGGACAAGTTTTTTTCCCTGTCAGCCATAATTTACATGTACATTTCTTGATTATGCTCTGCAGGCCCCAAGTGCATCACTATGCTCTGCCATCCTTAACTTGCACTCTAAAAGTGATGAATGTGGCTACCAGTTGATTGAGCGCTGCTGCCTTTTATCAAAAGGTTTGACTAACCCCGAGATGGACAGTCGACTTCTTCTGGATATCATGAAAAGTTTGCTGTTCAGTGCCAAGATGATCTTTGTCAAAGCAGCAAGGAGTCACGACCTTGCATTGTGTGACAGGCAAGTAGTTTATCACTGACTCAATGATCATTATTACAAACCAGAAGTCCCAATGTAATGGATTTTTTCCTTTTTTTTTTGTATCAGTTATAGCAGCAAGGTTGATTTACTGAAGATTTTAGTTGCAGCCTCCTACCAGGACATCCCCTCTCTTGATGAGATGGTTAGACCAGCAGCTGTAATTCGATTAAGAAATCAACTCTTGGAAGCAGAGTACTACAATTTAGCAATAGAGGTACACTGCGAATATATCCGAGTGTCCAGTGAATGATCCCTACCCTAATCATAATTTACTTTGAGTTCAATAATTCCAGCATTTTTTCCCTTAAGGGCTTGTTCAAACATAGAGCTAGAAATATAGATAGATTGCTTAAAAACTAACATGCCTAAGATCAATTAAAATGATTCATATGCTTTAGGAAATATACCTTAATGAATATAGCTAAGGAAAGACTGCAGAAATACTTTTAAATTCAGATAGGGTAGGTAGGGTTTATGCACTGTGCAGCTTTTTACAACACACAAAGCATGAAGTCACATTTTTGGCCTTAGTTTGCATTATTGAGGTTTAGAATTGCTCTTCTATGACTAGCGGGAAACTAATTTATTGTACCGTCACGGGAATTGTGCAGTTGATAAAGCCAGTTGAGCAGCACTCTACACCTGTTAGATCTGTGTATCATGGGTACTTTACAAGTAGAGTATATTGCAGTCAAATAAACCCTGCACATATGCATGAAGGGCTTAAAATCAGAATTTTAGTTAAAGCATAATTGTGGTGATTGTTTAGTTGTTACATTAAACAAGCTTTTAGTAGTTGTACAGTCCAATAAAAAATGTACATTACATTTAACGTTTGCCTGTCACCTGCTCCCAGCCATTTTGTGAGTTGATATAATATTCATTAGAACGTAGCTTGTCAATTCACTAGAAACTAGTACCTCATGAATGTTTCAGCCAGTGCCCTATTGAGGTAATTGGTTCCTAGCAAAGTTAATAGGCTGCATACTGGTTCAGTCTGCAATATGGGTGGCTCCGCTCTCTGTAGGTAACTGGTTCTCTTTGACATGGTGGAACAATTATAAAGAGACGCTAACAATAATTTAAAGCAAAGAAGAACTATGTGCCCTTAACAGACAGGTAGGCTTATTTAGGCTGACTAGATGGATATGTTGGTGCTTGCATGACATTAATATATTTATGTATGTATTGTTCTGTGTACTGTTTTAACTGCAGTGTACTTTTATTCCACTATATGTTTCTTAATTTTGTTATTTTTCCCTCCACTTCAAAATAGGTATCTACAAAAACAGGGCTTGACCCTTCTGGTGTGTGGCATGCATGGGGCATGGCCTGCCTCAAGTCTGATAATTTGTTTGGAGCAAGGGAGAAATTCAGCAGGTGTATAAAAGCTCCTTTAGATCTGAACCAAAAGAATATTGGATCTAAGCTTCTGGAAGATGTTGTTCAACACCTGGAATCTGCAGCCAAACCCATTTTATTGGTGGTAAGGCATCAGCTCTTGGGACTATGAATAATTATTTAGAGCAAGTGACTAATCAGGGCTTTACTTGCCACATAGGCAAACTTAACTTGTGCCTATGGTAGCACTATTCAGAGATCAACATAAATATTTTCTAAGTTATTCTTTAGCTAAGCTGCATGTGTGCGGGCAAACTAGTAGTTCAGTCATAGCTTTACAAACGTAATCTACTGACCAAATTTGGACATGCCTATAAACGATGCAGTTAATTTCTAATGGATTATTCCCTGATGTCGATCATTTCTAGTCCATGAACATACAGATAATGAGCCAATTTGCTGATATTTGAGAATGTGTGACCAGCTTATTAAAGTCTGCACTAGTTCGTGTATACAAACAACTCTTCGCTTGTGTGTCTCGGCATAAACCATTTTCCTGAGCAGGACATTTTCTTTTTCTTGCAGAAAGATGATGAATATTTTGCCACTTTGAAAGAACTTAAAGTTACCCTGAAAGCACGATGCATTTGGTATGAAATGATGCCTGAGGGAAAATTTCAAAATAACACCTCTTACCAGGAGTGCCTATATTATCTGCACACCTATGGCACGAATCTGGGAATTATACAGTTTTATATGAGACATGACCTCATGCGAGATGCGTTGTTGCATTTATTAAACAAGGTAATATGGGATCAATGTTCATTTTTCGCAGCTTTTGATAAGTCTTATGTACAAGCATCAACATTTATTGTCTCATTCATTCTGTTGGGTGACACTGGACCATTAGTCAGTCTTTGCTCCTCCCTGCTCTTTATCCCTATCCTGCATTTTTTATTACTGTGCCAACAGGGAAAGGTGCTTGTTTTAGTGGTGCTTATGCAGCTTATATATTTATATATTGTAAGTTGTTTTATTTTTTGTTTTGTTTTTGTTTGTTTTTTATTTACTACTTTTACTGTCTGTGACTCAGTCAGCCATGCTGGGCTAACTGAGAACCGGAACCACCTGAGGAGCCAGTTGTGGTGCCAATTACTGTCCCTCCTGACGTGGAACTTGCCTCCTGGGAACCCTTTTAATGTTGACACAGGTAGTGAATGGGGGCCTGTGCTGCCATCGGGTAGCCAGAGACAGCGCGCTGGAGTAGCAGCTTGGTAAGTGCTCCCCCTTTCTAGTGCTGGTAAGGAGGGAAGATACGCAAGACGTGGTCAGCTTTCTGGTAAGGCCTAGAAGCTCATGGGCCCACATAATAGCCTATCAACGGAGCATAATTTGATTGATAAGGGGTTCATACCTGTTGTAGCAGACATTGTCTGTGTGCTGGGCCCTGGGAGGAGGAAAGGTAGAGTACACAAAAAGCATAGCGCTTCCTAATTAAATATAGTAGGTTGGGAATGCTTTGTGAATTAATGTTAAATATCAACATTCTCTTCCTAAACCGCTGTCGGTGCAGTCTTCACTTTCCTTTTTCTGATTATTTAGTCTGTATCCGTGTTTTCTTCTCTCTACTTTACATGTTATGACTGACAAAGGAAATAATTCCAGGCCCAAAAATGGGGACGCTTCATTGGTATCTTTTTACACATGTGAAGTGATAGCAAAATTTCTTAAGTAGTCAGTGATCAGATAAGGTATATCAGGTGGGGTGTAGTATACAGTCATGGCCAAAATTTTTGAGAATGACGAAAGTATTGGTTTTCACAAAGTTTTGTGCTGCAGTGTTTTTAGACCTTTTTGTCAGATGTTGCTATGGTATACTGAAGTAAAATCACAAGCATTTCTTAAGTGTCAAAGGCTTTTATTGGCAATTACATTAAGTTTACGCAAAGAGTTAATATTTGCAATGTTAACCCTTCTTTTTGAAGACCTCTGCAATTCACCTTGGCATGCTGTCAGTTAACTTCTGGGCCACATACTGGTTGATGGCTGCCCATTCTTGCCTAATCAATGCTCGGAGTTTGTCAGAATTTGTGGGTTTTTGTTCGTCCACCCGCCTCTTGGGGATTGACCACAAGTTCTCAATTGGATTAAGGTCTGAGGAGTTTCCTAGCCATGGACCCAAAAATTCAATATTTTGATCCCCGAGCCACTTGGAGCACCTTGCCATGAGGCAAAAGTGATAACTATCATGCTGGAAAAGGCATTATTTGTCACTAAACTGTTGTTGGATGGTTGGGAGAAGTTGCTCTTGGAGGATGTTTTGCTACCATTCTTTACTCATGGCTCTGTTCTTAGGCAAAATTGTGAGTGAGCCCACTCTCTTGGCTGAGAAGCAACCCCACACATGAATGGTCTCAGGATGCTTTACTGTTGGCGTGACACAGGACTGATGGTAGCGCTCACCTTTTCTTCACCGGACAAACGTTTTTCCAGATGCCCCAAACAATCTGAAAGGGGATTCATCAGAGAAAATGACTTTGCGCCAGTCCTCGGCAGTCCAATCCCTGTACCTTTTGCATAATATCAGTCTGTCCCTGATGTTTTTCCTGGAGAGAAGTGGTTTATTTGCCGGCCTTCTTGACACATGGCCATCCTCCAAAAGTCTTTGCCTCATTGTGCGTGCAGATGCACTCACACCTGCCTGCTGCCATTCTTGAGCAAGCTCTGCATTGGTGGTGCCCGGATCCCGCAGCTGAATCAACGTTTGGAGACCGTCCAGGCACTTGCTGGACATTCTTGGGCGCCCTGAAGCCTTCTTCACAACTATTGAACCTCTCTCCTTGAAGTTCTTGATGATCCGATAAATGCTTGATTTAGGTGCAATCTTACTAGCAGCAATAGCCTTGCCTGTGAAGCCCTTTTTGTGGAAAGCAATGATAATTGCACGTGTTTCCTGCAGGTAATTATGGTTAACCGAGGAAGAACAATGATTTCAAGCACCACCCTCCTTTTAAAGCTTCCAGTCTGTTCTAACTCAATCAGCATGACAGAGTGATGTCCAGCCTTGTCCTCTTCAACACTCTCACCTGTGTTAACGAGAGAATCACTGACCTGATCTCAGCTGGTCCTTTTCTGGCAGGGCTGAAATGCAGTGGAAATGTTGTTTTTGGGATAAAGTTCATTGTCATGGCAAAAAGGGACTTTGAAATTAATTGCAATTCATCTGATCACTCCATGACATTCTGGAGTATATGCAAATTGCCATTATAAAAACTAAGGCAGCAGACTTTGTGAAAAATAATATTTGTGTCATTCTCAAAACTTTTGGCCATGACTGCTCTGAGTTTATCAAGACAAATCATCTATTTATAATGTTTCAGTCACGTAGACATTTTAGCACCGCGCAAGCGTGAAACACAAAATCCAGCATCAGTAAATATTACAAAGAACAAAGAAAGATATACAAGGCCTGTGAAACTGGACATAACTGTTACAAATCATAGTTGCAATTCTTGCATATTCTTGAAACTTGTTAATAGAAGTAGAGACTATTGTGACTTGCAAAGATGTAGGCCTGAGCAATATTTTTCTCAACAAGCCAAGTTATCTCTTTCAAGTCCCCTCTTATTGTTAAAAAAAAAAAATCACAACTAACCTACCTCACCAAGAATGATTGACCCCAATGACAAACCTTATGTCACAATTTAGGAATCCTAATGTATTCCCAAACCATGGGGTCAAAAGATACATTAGTGATGCTATACGGTTATCAATCATATATACCTATCCTCTGTCCCTTTCTCACTTTTCAATCTGACCCTCACATCTAATATCTACACACTCCTGCTTAGCTATTGCAATTGAAGCAAATTTGATTAATCAGTAATATGTCTATATATGTGAGCTACAATTAATCATTAAACATCTTAAATCTGTACTATAATCAGTTCATTATAAGCATTTCTTGTTTCTATTACTAATCTAGCTATTGTCGCATAATTCTGTTTTAAACTAGGAAGGTAGGAGACAGACAAAGGTAAAAAGCAATTATGATTAGGATAAAACTGCCAATACTCAACATATCTGACATTAGGGCGCCCTAACCTTAAACCATTCATGACATTCATTGGTTTTAGCATAGCTATTTGCAAATGTGAAAACAAAAAGTTCATTTGGAATTCTTTAGTAGTTTCTTTATCAGCAAAATTCCCAGTTCCACTAGTATGAAACAAACAATTATTATTAGTACATGAGTCAATGATTGCAAAATACCTGTAAACCATCCTTCAATACCCTTAAACCAATTAGCAGGTTTAACCATGACAACCAGTCTAATGCCTCTAAATCATACTCTGGATCATCATGGTTTGTTTGTTTTTTCCTAAACTCGTCTTTTAATCTGGGGATTTCGCAATATGGGCAGCAATAGGATCACAAAACTTATTTGGAATATATGAACAGCATGTGGGGCCTATTATTTAGCACATGCCCCTTTGAGCTGCTGTAAGATAATAAAGTACCAGTTGATGTTGTCTAAGTACCTTAACATGAAAACGCAAAAGTGTTAGTCTGAATTTCCAGAATATTTAGGATCTGGTCTTATCAAATAATTTGGTCAGATCCTTTACGTTGTGTACATTTTTAACAGATCCCTAAAAATGCTCAATGAATAACCCGAATATACCAAACGGGGATAATCAACTAGATCATGGGCTTGTCTTTCTACCACAAACCAAGGAGCATGCATACATCCTAAAAATGACCAGAGGCTTTCCAGCCCTTGTTAACACTTAGCTCCTCTGGCGACACAGGGATAGCTAGAAAAGGCATTATTTGCGATGAAATAGGAGAGTGAGTGCATAACAAACAGTTAGAAAATGTTCCTGTCTCTGCAAGTATATATTGCATTTGAACAAGACTATTGTCCCATTCTAGACCCAGACACAAATGCAAGGTTAACATTAGCAACAGGAAATACATCATTACTCCCCTTATTAATTTTCATGTAATGTGACGTGTGGATTCAGCTATCTTATCTAGCCACCTTGACAGAAATTGATCTGATCAGGAGAATTTGACATGACCCCTCAGATGGAGGATCCACTCCCTTTCTTGAGTCTTTCCCCATACACACCCAGTCACCTGGTTGGAGGTTATGCGTCTCATCAGATAAGTTGGGATTTGGAATAGAAGCATATACCCTTTAGCATATTTGAGTTAGTTCCTGTTGCAATCGTATCACTTATTGAGTCAAAACTGCAAGTTCATGCTGCAATTGCTGAGGAAATTAACATCCTTTCCTAGCAAGGGTTCCAAAAATTATCCCATAAGGAGTTAAACCGTGCTTTTTACTAGGACTATTATTGCAAAGAGAGCTAATGGAAGGTATTCTAACCAGTTTTTTCACCAGAGTTTCAGCCATTAACTTCTGCAATTTTAGCTTGATAGTACCATTTATTCTCTTTCTTACCACTGCTTTGTGGGTGGTAGGGGATGTGGAGAGCCTGAGAGATGCCTAGATCTGCTAATATGTGTCCCAATACTACTACAGTGAAATGTGTTCCTCTCTCACTTTGTATTACCTCTGGTACACCATATCTGCAAACTACTTCTGACATCAGTTTCTTTTCTACGGTTCTGGTATTTGCTATCCTACAGGCCCAGGTTTTGGCCAACTGGAGAAGAGGCCCACGCGCACACCAATACCTACTCATACCCTGCAATCTTAGGTAGTTGTGTAAAATCAATTTATAATCGTTGAAATTGATCATGTGCTCTAGGCATGGTTTTAGCAGGCACTGGGACAGTTTTGCCAGGATTATGCAAAGCACATATTGTACATCTTGCAGTATAAGCCTGTACTGTCTAGGTGAAGCCTGGTGCTATCCAGTACTTGTCTAAGGTATTTACCATCATGTCCCTTAAACTGGGTGCCTCACCATGCAAGATCTGGGCCATCACTGGGTAGAGTAAACAGAACAATTTTCCCATTCTGTCTTCTCTTTTACAGATGCCTGTTTCTGCATCTGCTTTTGTATGTCAAACTCATATGTCTCAACTGTCACAGTATATTCACTGTACAGGGCTTCAAGGCTGCTTCCTTGACTGCCTAGTTCTTCTGCAAGTGCATTCCCTCTAGAATATTTTCTCAGGTGTGTCCCTATCTTCACCACAGCCACCTGCCTAGGTAACTGCAGAGCTGCAAATAGCGACTGAATGTAATCAGGATGTTTGATTGGTTTCCCAGAGACCCCATAAAGTCCCTGCTATTTCAGATAGGGGGCCATAGTCGTGCTATACACCGAACTTGATTTGGGATGTCTGACAACATGAGATACCTGAATGATTAACTGGTATGCTAGTATAATGTCTGTAACTTTATAAGTGTGACTGCTTCAACTACAGTTTGCACAAAAGAGAGAGAGAGAGCCCATCTGATTCCAAATGTAAGGAATGATATCTTAATGGCTTTTTTGTTTGCTTCCGTGTTCCTGGGTCAGCACCCTTTGAGCATGACCTGAATTTCCATAGCAAGAATGTAAATGGCTTGCTATAGTCCAGAAGTGCAAATGCAGGAGCACAGATAATAGCCCATTAAGTCTTAAGTTTTTTCCTCTAAAACACAGTAGTCATTACTCAGCATTACTCCATTAAGTTATTCTAGTGTCTACTTATGTTTGCTGTGGCTGTGGACCAAAACACATTGCAACCTTCTATTCATTAGGAGTTGAATACAATTAGATTAGCATTTACTCATTAGGGATTACAATAATGCTACTTTCTCTTTCCACCACTGGGGGACACTGCGATACATTGGGGTATAGTAGTGGGTATGGGAGTTCAGGCACTAAAACTTCTATGGTTTTTACTCCCCTCCTCTACTATGCCCCTCCTCTCCTGGAGACCTCAAGTTTTTTTTAGTGCCTTAGGAGTCAGGTCATTGGGGTATAGGCTCCTGCCTATACCCAGCTTAGTTAGATATTTGACACATTTTTATTTTATTTTTATCTTAAGGCGCCAGCGGGGATCGATCCCAAGACCCAGAGGGGGTGAATAGTCCTGGACTTGCTTCACTCCGATCCCCGCATAAGGTAAGATCAGGCTCGGTTTCGCTCCTTTCGCCCCTTCTCCCGAACCCGGAGTGGTACTCCCAGGGGCCAGCCTCCAGCCCCTAGAGGAGGGAGCAGTAGAGGCAGGGGCGTTTCCAGTAGAGGAGCTTAACGCCCTAGCGATAAGCCCTCTGTATGACTTCCACGCCCCCACTCAGGTATCCGGAGTGGGGGCACGACTGCTTTGCTTCAGGCATCAGTGGTGGTCAGCCACGACGGACGCTTGGACGCGGGGGGTCGTGTCAAAAGGATACATTATAGACCTACACCATCCTCCTCCAGCCAGGTTCCTGTCGTCTCCGGTACCTGCTTGCCCTCTAAGACGTCAAGCACTTCTGAAGGCGGTAATAAAGCTTCAGGGGGCGGGCGTAATTGTTCCGGTTCCAATGCAGGAAAGAGGTCAGGGGTTTTACTCCACTCTTTTCCTGGTACCAAAACCGGACGGAACTTTTACTGACAAGATGTGCTTTAACTGCAAACTTTCAGCTTTAATTTGAGGGGATTTACATCCAAATCAGGTGAACAGTGTAGGAATTACAACGGTTTCTATATGTGCCTCCCACTTTTTAAGGGACCAAAAGTAATGGGACAAACTAAATAATCCTACATCAAACATTCACTTTTTAGTACTTTGTTGCAAATCCTTTGCAGTCAATTACAGCCTGAAGTCTGGAAGGCATAGAAATCACCAGACGCTGGGTTTTATCCCTGGTGATCCTCTGGAAGGTCTCTACTGCAAATGTCTTCAGTTCCTGCTTGTTCTTGGGGCATTTTCCCTTCAGTTTTGTCTTCATCAAGTGAAATGCATGCTCAATCGGATTCAGGTCAGGTGATTGACTTGGCCATTGCATAACATTCCACTTTTTAGCCTTAAAAAAAACTCTTTGGTTGCTTTTGCAGTATGCTTCGGGTCATTGTCCATCTGCACTGTGAAGCGCCGTCCAATGAGTTCTGAAGCATTTGACTGAATATGAGCAGATAATATTGCCCGAAACACTTCAGAATTCATCCTGCTGCTTTTGTCAGCAGTCACATCATCAATAAATACAAGGGAACCAGTTCCATTGGCAGCCATACATGCCCACGCCATGACACTACCACCACCATGCTTCACTCGTGAGGTGGTATGTTTTGGATCATGAGCCTTTCCTTCTCCATACTCTTCTCTTCCCATCACTCTGGTACAAGTTGATCTTTGTCTCATCTGTCCATAGGATGTTGTTCCAGAACTGTAATGGCTTTTTTAGATGTTGTTTGCCAAACTCTGATCTGGTATTCCTGTTTTTGTGGCTCACAAATGGTTTACATCTTGTGGGTGAACCCTCTGTATTCACTCTTGTGAAGTCTTCTCTTGATTGTTGACTTTGACACATATACACCTACCTCCTGGAGAGTGTTCTTGATTTGGCCAACTGTTGTGAAGGGTTTTTCTTCACCAGGGAAAAAATTCTTCCGTCATTCACCACAGTTGTTTTCCGTGGTCTTCCGGGTCTTTTGGTGTTGCTGAGCTCTCCTGTGCGATCTTTCTTTTTAAGAATGTTCCAAACAGTTGATATGGCCACACCTAATGTTTTTGCTATCTCTCTGATGGGTTTGTTTTGATTTTTCAGCCTAATGATGGCTTGCTTCACTGATAGTGACAGCTCTTTGGATCTCATATTGAGAGTCAACAGCAACAGATTCCAAATGCAAATGTCACACCTAGAATCAACTCCAGACCTTTTACCTGCTTAATTGATGATGAAATAACGAGGGAATAGCCCACACATTTTGTGGGGTAATATCTGCACAAACAACCAGTATAGATAGGAGATGGCTGCCAAAAACGGGGACACTGTAAAGGGGGGGGACCCCTCCCCCTGGTTGTATTATAGAGAACCACAAGAAAAGACTTGGGGTTATCCCCAGGCGCCTGTAGTAATGGGACAATCAAGGAATATGTATTAGATGTTTAATGTGATCAAAACCTGATTGCAGAGATGAAATAAAGATGTGTATTGCATCTCACAATGTTGAAATCACACTGTTAATAAAACAACAAGCACATATCAATCATGCTGACATATGAAATGCTGAATGGAAACCCATTCTGCTCAGTAAGATTTGTTGGCAGCAATGGTTGCAAAGTCCAATGTACTGGTGCAGTCACCATAAAAACAAGGACCCAAACAATTGTGGGTGATGAGTCACATGTGCTGCATAGAGTTTCTGTGCTGATTGCAAAATAAACAGTCAAATAGTAAAATGGATATGAAAGTCAATTTACAATGATATTGTGATAGCAGCTCCGGTACATCACAGGAGGGGAAAAGAGATGGTAGACTCACCCCGCTCCTAGAGGATCCACTTCTCAGATGTCCGTTCGGGGAAGCCGCTGTAGAAGTCTTATTCCACGCTGCTTAGCATCCAGCTGCAATTTTACACTCTCAAGCCGGCTGCACGGACCGGACACACAACACCGCATGCGCATGTGCGAACCACAGACTTTCACTTTGGCAGCTGGATGCTAAGCAGCGTGGAATAAGACTTCTACAGCGGCTTCCCCGAACGGACATCTGAGAAGTGGATCCTCTAGGAGCGGGGTAACATAGTTGATGAGGTTGAAAAAAGACACCAGTCCATCAAGTTCAACCTATTTTGGATCTCCTGCGATCCTGCACTTATATTTGAAATTAATCCAGAGTAGGCAACCGCCCATCTGTTTCAATTTTGAAAAATCCCCCCAGACTCAATATTGCAATCCAATTTTTACCCTATATCCACTACTATCCTTTATTTTAAATTAACGGTCGTATCCCTGGATACACCTTTCCACTAAAAATTTGTCTAACCCTTTCTTAAACATATCTATTGAATCTGCCATCACAACCTTCCCTGGCAATGAATTCCATATCTTGACTGCCCTTACTGTAAAGAACCCCTTCTTTTGCTGGTTGTGAAATTTCCTCTCCTCTAACCTTAGGGGATGACCACGTGTCCTGTGTATGGTCCTTGGGGTAAAAAGTTCCCATGAAAGCTCTCTGTATTGACCCCTAATGTATTTGTACATAGTAATCATATCTCCCCTTAGACGCCTCTTTTCTAAAGTAAACATGCCTAAACTGGCTAACCTTTCCTCATAACTTAATGACTCCATACCCTTTATCAATTTTGTCGCCCTTCTCTGAACCCTTTCTAGTTCCAAATTATCTTTTTTATAGAGTGGTGCCCAGAACTGTACTGCATATTCAAGATGAGGTCTTACCAACGATTTATACAGTGGCAAAATTACACTGTCTTCCCTTGCATCTATGCCCCTTTTTATGCATACCAATACTTTGTTTGCCCTTGCAGCTGCTGCTTGACATTGAGCACTATTGCTAAGTCTACTGTCTACGAGCACTCCTAAATCCTTTTCCATTATAGATTCTCCCAAATTAATTCCATTTAATTTATAGATTGCGTTCTTGTTTTTGATCCCTGAATGCATAACCTTACATTTATCTGTGTTAAACCTCATATTCCATTTAGCCGCCCAATCCTCCAGTTTATTTAAGTCCCTCTGTAGAGAAGCTACATCTTGCTCTGATTTTATTACCTTACAGAGTTTAGTGTCATCTGCAAAAATAGAAACTTTACTCTCTAAACCATCACCAAGGTCATTAATAAATATATTAAAAAGGAGTGGTCCCAGCATGGAACCTTGAGGTACTCCACTTAAGACCTTTGACCAATTAGAAAATGTTCCATTTATCACAACTCTCTGTTCCCTATTCTCTAACCAGTTTTCGATCCAAGTACAAATTTTGATTTCTAGACCCAGTTCTCTTATTTTGTAAACCAACCTCTTGTGTGGCACTGTATCAAAGGCCTTTGCAAAATCTAAGTA
This sequence comes from Mixophyes fleayi, assembly GCF_038048845.1. Lineage (NCBI taxonomy): Eukaryota > Metazoa > Chordata > Amphibia > Anura > Limnodynastidae > Mixophyes > Mixophyes fleayi. Next base: position 44,575,578 of record NC_134413.1, on the reverse strand, counting down.
GACCACATCTACTGTCCTGCCCTGGTCTAAGTTCCCACTAACTTCCTCGTAGAAACTAATTAGATTAGTTTGACATGACCTATCCCTCACAAATCCATGTTGATTCCCACTAATAATTTTATTGCGTACCAAGTAATCCTGAATACTGTCCCTTAAAATACCTTCCAGTAGTTTCCCCACTATTGATGTCAGGCTTACAGGTCTATAATTCTCTGGTTGTGATCTCGTCCCCTTTTTAAACAACGGCACCATATCTGCTATTCGCCAATCCCTTGGTACTGAGCCTGATGAGATTGAATCTCTGAAAATTAAGAATAGCGGTCTAGCTATTTCCGAGTTTAACTCCATAAGGATCCTTGGGTGTATGCCATCTGGACCTGGAGCTTTATTTATCTTAATATTCTTCAGTTGCCTTTGGACTTCTTCCTCTGACAAACAAGTATTAATTAATGGCATGGTTTCATTTCCATTTTTATGTATTACTCCTGCCATTTGTTCCTCTCTGGTAAATACTGAAGAAAAGAACGTGTTTAATATCTCTGCTTTTTCCTTAGTATCATTTATCAATTCACCCATCTCACTTCTTAGGGGTCCTATATTATCTTTTTTAATCCTTTTGCCATTTATATACTTAAAAAACTTTTTGGGGTTTGTCTTACTTTCTTTTGCAACGTGCCTTTCATTTTCTAATTTAGCCAATCTAATTTCCTTTTTGCATGTTTTATTACATTCCTTGTACCTATGGAAGGACTCCTCTGACCCTTCAGACTTAAACAATGTAAATGCACGCTTCTTCCTTTGCATTTCTTCCCTTACCTTTTTATTTAGCCACATTGGTTTAGACTTAATTCTTTTACATTTATTTCCCATAGGAATGAACTTATACGTGTATGTTTCCAACAACATTTTAAAGACAGCCCACATTTCTTCTGTATTTTTTCCTTCAAAGGCTTTGTCCCAGTCTATGCTCTTTATAGACTCCTTTAGCATATTAAAATTTGCCTTTTTAAAGTTTAAAGTCCTAGTTGATCCCTTATACTGTTGTTTCTGGAAACTAATTTCAAATGAGACCATATTATGATCACTGTTTCCCAAGTGCTCCTTTACTTGAATATTTGATATTACGTCTACATTGTTTGTCATTACTAGGTCCAGTATAGTCCGGTTCCTAGTTGGTTCCTCAACTAATTGGGACATGTAATGGTCTTTTAGCGTGCTCAGAAACCTATTTCCCCTAGCTGTACTGCAGGTCTCAGTACTCCAATCAATGTCCGGATAATTAAAATCCCCCATAATTAAAATTTGACCTAGTTGTGTAGCCTTTTCAATTTGCTGTAGAAGTTGGGCTTCCTCAATCGTACTAATATCTGGCGGTTTATAGCATATCCCTATCAGAAACTTCTCTGAACTTTTTCCTCTGCTGGATATTTCCACCCACAATGCCTCTATATTATCACCAATATTCTCGTATATAACTTCCTGAATACTTGGTTTTAATTCTGGCTTAATATAAAGACATACTCCTCCTCCCCTTTTATTTACCCTATCCCTCCTGAAGAGAGAATAGCCTTCCAAGTGGACTGCCCAGTCATGTGTATCATCCCACCAGGTCTCAGTAATACCTATAATATCATACTGCTCAATTATTGCTACTAGTTCTAACTCCCCCATTTTACCTGTCAGGCTTCTTGCATTTACAAGCATACACTTAAGTCTATTGCCTCCCTTAGGTATTTCTTTTTGCTTTAAAAAGGGCCGCTCCTTATCGGCTATGCTTCCCTTTCCCCCCTCTCCACCCCCTTTACTCTTGTTAAATTCCTACTTACTACTCTCAATGTCTATCCCATAAATACTTGCTTGCCCCTCCCCCCCGGAGCCTAGTTTAAAATCTCCTCCAACCTTCTAACCATCCTCTCCCCTAGCACTGCAGCCCCCTCCTCATTCAGGTGCAATCCATCACGACAATAAAGATGGCAACTGACTGAGAAATCAGCCCAGTGCTCTAAGAATCCAAAACCCTCCTTCCTACACCAATCTTTTAGCCACGCATTAACCTCCCTAATCTCCCGCTGCCTCCCTGGACTAGCGCGTGGCACAGGTAGTCTTTCCGAAAATACTACCTTGGATGTCCTTGCCTTAAGTTTGCGACCTATGTCCCTGAAATCATTCTTTAGGACACCCCTTCTTCCTCTAACTCGGTCATTGGTGCCAACATGCACCAAAACCGCTGGGTCATTCCCAGCCCCTTCCAACAATCTGTCCACCCGATCCGCAATATGCCGAGCCCGAGCACCCGGGAGACAACACACTGTTCGGCATGCACAGTCCCGGTAACAGATTGCCCTATCTACCTTCCTAATAATTGAATCCCCTACCACCACAATCTGCCTGGGTCCCTGAGTAACTTTGGTCCCCTCTGTGCTGGAGAGACCATTCCCCTGGTTGCTAGAGGAAGCAGTGTCATCCAACTCTACCAATTCTGAACTGCCTTCCACAGTATCTTCATCCAATCTGGCAAATCTGCTGGGATTGCCTAGCTCAGAACTGGCCTGCCTCTTCCTCCCTCTGCTACCCCTAGTAACTGTTACCCAGCTGCCTACCTGTGCATCCTACTCTGTCTCTGCTCCACCCTGCTCAGATAACGCAACAACAGTGAGCTGTAAACTCTGCTCCAGGTTGGCAATGTCTCTCAATGTTGCAATGATCTGCTTTAGATCAGTTACCTGGGCTTCCAAAGAGACCAATTGCTCACATTTCTCACAGAGGTATAAACCTTGGAACACTTGCTCCAAGTGTGCATACATATGACAAGATATGCATTGAGTGAGATCATCAAGCCTGCTACTACTCATCTTATTATGGCTAACCTAACTTCTTATAGCCTACAGTGAACTTTAGTACTAGCCTTTCCTAGCCACTTACCAGATTAAACCCCTTCCTGGATTCAACTCCTTACTGGAACCAACTCCACACTTTAAACAAAAACAGCACTTGAAATCAAAAAAGCAGTGAAATCACAAGTCTACCATCTCTTTTCCCCTCCTGTGATGTACCGGAGCTGCTATCACAATATCATTGTACATTGACTTTCATATCCATTTTACTATTTGACTGTTTATTGTGCAATCAGCACGGAAACTCTATGCAGCACATGTGACTCATCACCCACAATTGTTTAGGGCCTTGTTTTTATGGTGACTGCACCAGTACATTGGACTTTGCAACCATTGCTGCCAACAAATCTTACTGAGCAGAATGGGTTTCCATTCAGCATTTCATATGTCAGCATGATTGATATGTGCTTGTTGTTTTATTATCAGTGTGATTTCAACATTGTGAGATGCAATACACATCTTTATTTCATCTCTGCGATCAGGTTTTGATCACATTAAACATCTAATACATATTCCTTGATTGTCCCATTACTACAGGCGCCTGGGGATAACCCCAAGTCTTTTCTTGTGGTTCTCTATAATAGCCCACACATGTCCATGAAATAGGTTTTGAGTCGATTGTCCCATTACTTTTGGTCCCTTAAAAAGTGTGAGGCACATATAGAAACCATTGTAATTCCTACACCGTTTACCTGATTTGGATGTATATACCCTCAAATTAAAGCTGAAAGTCTGCAGTTAAAGCACATCTTGTTAGTTTCATTTCAAATTATAGTGGTGTACAGAGCCCAAAATATGAGAATTGTGTCGATGTCCCAATATTTATGGACTTGACTGTATATGTGTGTGTGTGTGTGTGTTTGATATATTGTGTGTGTATACAGTATGTATATAATATGATCATTCATTAAACTAGTTACCTGAAACACAACATAATGCTAGTCATAATATTTTACCTTCTGTCTGGGTCCTTAATTTTTCTATGGCTCTTGACACACTTTCCCCTGCAGAATTTCAAATTTTACACATTTTCTTATTTTCCGATAATTCAGTCCTGCTTCATACTTGCATCTCCACATGTATTTCGACTTTACAGATCTTTTTGCTTTCCTGTGCCGCCTCAAACAATCTCTTGGGGTTTGGTCTTGATACCCCTTTTGTTCTTGTCACATTACAACTTGCAACATCCTTGTTTTTCCATTCACACATGCCAATTCCTTTCATTAAATCTGCCAATTGGTGTCTAGATGTTATATTTCTTAGGGTTGAATTATGTGTATTTGACTATGACTGTTCCCTTGTTGCAAAGCTCATTCTGCACATTTGTTCTTTCATCTCATCCAATTCTAGTTCATATTCCAATCTTTCAGCAGTTTCAAGCCACTGATTACGCATGGGTTTCTGTTTTTCCAGATCTTTATTCTGTATATATTTCATGTGACCCTTCTCATGTCTCCTAATTTATATGGATCCATCCCTTTTTGCGAAAGGGGGGCTCCTGCCCTTTCAAATCATTTGTCCATTCCCTTCAGAACCGCTCGCCAGCTAGTGTACGCATTATATCTATGGCACTCTGAGAGGTTCTTGTCTAAGGGGTGGCTATCTGTGATCCCCATAGTTGATAACTTTTGACTATACATATCTGGGATCTAAGGGATCCTCTGAAATTATACTGTGAGCTGGTAATTTCACTTGTCAAAATATGTATCCACCTCCACCTTATATCCTTTGTCAGTGGCACGAAATGACAGCAATGTGGTATAAAAACAACATACCCTATTTGTTATGGCTCAAAGGGAGTAATCTGATGCCAAATTTCAGTTAAATAGATTTTAGAGTCTGAGCGTTTTTCTAATAGTATATGTACTTCCTACAACTCGAACAGTCTTCAGTGTACATTCTGCCAAGAAGTTAGTATTTTGTAATATTTACTCCCAGTTTCTAGTCAAATCTGTTTATAGTGGCTTAAAGTGACAGCAAATACACACATAAATTTCTGTGCCTGTTTTATGATTTTCCCTACTACTCCACCAATGTAGTAATACCTTTCTGACCATTTATCCTGTTACTTCACAAATGTAATTCTGACAGGTCACAAAGTATTTAAATCTTTCTATAGAAATAAGCTAGGTGCCCCTTTCTTGCTCTCACTCCAGTGGAATATGCCAAGACTATTGTAAAATGTATTATCAGGGCAACTAATGACAGATGCTTCAGTCTATTTCTTTCCACTTAAAATCAGTCTCACATATATGACTAGAATTCATGATGACAGACAAATATATAACAATCTCCGGACTCCATGCACCTGCTGGGTCACAGCGAATAAATGCAAGGGCCTCTGACCAGACTCATGGGGCTGCTTTTCAGAGGGCAGGAAAGGCGATGGTCATTGGCCAAATGGAGAGAGGGTGGGAGGGAATATGTTTGGAGATGAGGTTGTAGATGTAGGGAGAAGTGGAGTCTCGCTGTCCTTCCTCTCTTGGGTGTCCAGTTGTTTTTCTGCCATCTCCTCCTGGATGTCCTTACACTTTCTCATACTTGACATGGCAAAAATGATCTCATTGTCTTTCCTCCATCAAGTCTCCTCCCCTCCCAACCTCTCTATCACTGTTGACAGCACCACTATCTCCTCTGTTCCCCATCTCCGCTGCCTGGGTGTCATTTTGGACTTCTTCCTCTCCTTCACCCCACACATTCAATCTCTTGTCCAATTCTGTCGCTTCCAGCTCCTCAGCATCGTATCAGACCTTTCCTCTCCTAGGATGCCACCAAAACTCTTATCCACTCACTGATCATTTCTCATCTCGACTACTGCAACCTTCTATTTACTGGCCTCCCCCGCTCCCATCTCGCTCTTTTTCAAGTATTAATGATCGATTATAATTTAATGTTCTAATACAATTGGAACATAATATTCAGATAATATCTAGATGGGTGCACCATTTTAGAACATACACTTCCTTTCCTTCTTCTCTTACATGACCAACCCTTTCTGCTATTTAAACTTCATTCTGTGCAGTAATCACTCCCAGAGTGTCAGGTCTTGCCTGCTTTAGATTTCCCTGCTGTTGCTGCAGTTTAATCATTACTGTATACCGACTTCATTTTGCCTCTTATTTTGAACCTATCACCCTGACTGTCTTGTGTCTCGTTTCGAACCTGTTCATGTGACCTCGACCTTCAGCTTGTTACTGGCTCTGCCTTTTCCTACTGATTTGGTGCCTTCCTCCTGACATCATTCTCCAGCTAGTCACGCCAGGTGACAGATAAAGCGCCGCGAAATGCAGGCTCCTGGCCGTTCTTGGTGAAGACTGGGGGGCTTGTTAGACTCCATGCCTCAGTTTGAACTGTGACGCTGTGTATGGCAGGCACATAGTATCCTCTGTGCATACTTTTGCAACGTTTTCTTTACAGATTTATTGATTTAGCTGTAGTTTTGGCTGGAATGTGTTGTGCACTGCAAAACTGTCCACAGCTAGTTCGGAGCTATTGCTAGGTAGATAGCAAATCACCCCCCATAAAAATGGAATGATTGAAACCATCTGAGGACCTATTACAATGTTAGCAGATAGCTCTAGAGATTAACACTTTATCCCTATATGCGTTTGCCTTATGAGGGAGAGCACATATTAGATTATACTTGAACTGAGCCTGCAATTAGATCGTTGGTTAAGAATATTCAGACAAGGTGCAAAGAATTTATAGCCATCTCTACCTATACTTATAAAATGATTGAATCTCTAATCTGGTTTATTAGGAGCCACCAATATATTTGAATTCATAGAGCATTAGACCTTTATAGGAGACCTTATAGGTGAAGACAGCAGTTTTAAATTCACTTTTCGTTTAAGCACTTACACCTGGTTATTGTATTGCACTCATTTTACATTATATTTAACTATATTTAATAAAAGTTAGGTTTAAATTAAAAGATGCTCCTTCTGATTAAATATAACTAAAACTTAGAGTTGACTGTGCACCTATGTTAGTGAACTTTTTTTCTTTTCTCTTGTCATTTTGAATAAGTTTAAGGTTGCACCCCCGATATATATAAATATAAAATTAAAAATATATAAAGTGCAAAAGTATCTAAAAAAATAAATTAGAATAGAGGGGTTATCAACGCTTGGCAATTGGTGCGACAGCTCTTTTTCTCTCACATCATTCTCCAGCAAGTCAAGTCAGATGACGGATAAAGGGCCGAGACATGGCGGTTCTTGGTGAAGACCGGGGGGCTTGTTAGACTCCTTGTCTCAATTTGAACTGTGACACTGTGTAGGGCAGGCACATAGTGTCCTCGGCGCATACTTTTGCAACATTTTCTTTACAGATTTATTGATTTAGCTGTAGTTTTGGCTGGAATGTGTTGCACACCGCAATTCTGTGAACTAACCCACATTAGGGGCAGCTTTTGGACATCACCAGGGTCCAGTGTGCCCCCAAGAGGATGAAGGTAAAAACATGATGGTTATACTTGCATAAAATCATTTTCTCTGAATCCATTGGGGGGGGTCATGAGCATTTGCACTCTTGTTCTCCTGTTAAAAGTTTACTAAAGTTAAATGTTTTTTTTTACCCCGGGAAAGACTTGTATTTTTCTCTTGTTTTTGTTTCTCTCTGGTTCTGTCTTGTGGGGCTTCCTGTAGGAAGGGAATATAGGAGAGGGAGGTGCAAAATCTTATTAAGTATTTTAAAGCGCCAAACTCCTAGAGCACCGTCTATACCCCATGGTCCAATGTCCGTCAATGAATTCAGAGAAAAGGATTTAATAGTAAGTATAGAAATCCCATTTCTAACTGGGGTTTTCATTTAAAGTACAAACCTGTATTTCTTCCAGTTGCACAGCTTACATTCAGGAATGAGTAACAAACTTGCAATTGATGTATATATTTTATATTGCTTATATAATAATAATTTGTGACTTAACATACAACAAAGACATTGTAGATTGACAGCCACAGTAAAAATCCTAACTGACTCCATCTCTCTTCTTAGGTAATGGTGATGCTCTTAGTAATCTATTTATTTCACTGTATTAACTTACCATTTATGCAGGAATGTCCAGGAGATATTTTCATTGAAGGCATTTTTGTGCCAAGCTATGAAAGCGGGAAGTTGCAAATACTTGAAGATATGTTAGAATCCATAGACCAGAGTCTGGAAAGTTGGAGCATCTACCTCATTAATGCCTGCAAACACCTCCAGGAGAAGAATTACTACAATATATTATATGAACTTCAGCAGTTTATGAAAGTAAGTTTGTCTGTGTTCAGCCATCAATTTTTCTGAACTTCTTAATGGGTTTACAATACAAAGTTTGATATGTAGATTATCAGTAAACACACATTTTTCTCGTAGGAAGGCCACCTTTCCTACAAGTCAAGCATGTGTTTGGAAATTAATACAATAGATATTTTTTTATTTTATTTTGCACTTTTCTGCTTAAGCAGGTTTCATGCTTTTTCTTTAAGTTAAGTGTTGTCCACCACAACAGATTTTATCTCTACAGACACTAACCATTAGGATTTATACAAAAAAAAACTGTAACATAGATGAAAAGGAAAGTTCTCCCATGGGAGAATATTTCTTCCAAAATAACCAAAATTGGGAGGCTTGTAATTTTGCAAACTTTGCCTATTTTGTAAAATGATTCCTATGTGAAATCTTGTATCATCATCTCGTTGAATTGCAGCTTTTTTGGTTCTTTTTGTTCAACTGATAGAGAATATCGGATATGGCATATTGTGCTGCTGTTAGTGGTTTGGCTGCTTGTCCTATTGCATCAATTTGTCACATGAGGAATGAAATGCGTGTGACTATAGCAACACAAAATTATGAAAAGTGTGAAATAGACTAGAGGATGATAAAACAATTTTTAGATTTGCTGTGGGTTCAGTGATGTGTGCGTAACTTTTAATTAATGTTTTTAAATCTCTCCTGTCAACGTGTATTTTAATTTAGTTAAATCTTCTGATTAGTTAAACATAACCAAACCCTGATTTGTAGCTGTGGTGGGCAGGGATGATGTAATAGGTAATTACCTATAAACCGTTTGAGCAGTTGATATGATTGATGTCCCTTTTTAGGTAATTCTGAAGTTAATTATATTACAAAGTAAATTATTAAATATTTAAGCTGTAGATTGCTAAACTTTATTAGAAACTGTTTTTCAGTGGAGTGCTGACTGCTTAAGCCACAATTTAGCTGTAACAATTAAACAGTATTATATAAACCAGCAAAACATTTGGTTTAGTTTGCATTTCAGCGTTTTCAGTTTGTTCTTTTTACTGATGTCATATTTTTCTAATAGGACAATGTACGTGCGGCCATGACCTGTATTCATTTTTTCACTCACAAAACTAAGTGCTACCGTGACTTGGGTGACAATCAAAAGTGGCTTTTAAAATCCAAGGAACATCTGAAGATATACTTACAAGAAGTGTCCCGAAGCAACAGAAGAAAGTCATTTGACACATTTAGGAAAAAAATGTCTGCTAGTGATGTTTCCAGGTACTTTAAGCCAGAATTTTTTCAAACCTTATTGTTGTAGTGCTTTGCTAGTTGAGGGGCGTTAAGTTTGCCCCTATCATTTTTGCTCTGTCTGAATTTCTGACTTATTGGTTCCATTACAATTACTTACGGCCTTACACATTTGCATAAAGCAGAATACACTATTATAGCTCATTCAGTCTTGCTGCTGCTGTAAGAGGGCAGTTAATTTAGTCAGATACACAGTGAAGTGAAAAGGAAGGGGGGGGAAGGAAAGAGAGCCTCCTGTCCCTCAAACAAACCATGGCTTTTAAATAAAAAAAGAAAACTTTTCCCACATTTAAAAATGTGACTTCAAATTGAGAAGAGACTTTGGAATCCAGAATGATGATTTTGAGAACTCTGCAGAAGGAAGAGTTTTCAAGTGTTCAAAAAATTGAAGCCCAGACACACAGCGGAGGACACACTTCTCACTAGGAGATTCATACACCTCATTTGACCATTCTTATATACTGCATAATGACAGGATTAGAGGAACTACCACACAATAAAGGTAAGCTACCACTCTTGATATCTGTGTACCCACAGACTGGGTACACTCCCAGATGGACAGAGTAAATAGAGTTACTCCTGTAAAGGCTTTAGCACCAGATCAGCACGTATCTCATCCTATCCTCCGTCCTCAGTAACGCGGACGTGGTAACAAAGTTTAACACAGACAGTTATCCGAATAAAGAAATGCTGAAGTTAACTAAAAAGCACAAACAGTAATATAGCAGTTAGTCATATTAAACATAGTCCTACTACAACAAAATGACACAGAACACACAAGAGTTTCAAGTTTATCACTACATAACAGTCTCTTAGTAGCCATTCAGTGCTTGATCCTAGGTTGCAGAGACTTATCTCCTAATGGTACCAGCAAGGCAGCAGTCCTGCTTCACTGTGACCCTGTTTCGGCAGACCGAAATCCACATACCTGTAAAGATTTCAGATTAAGAACGAAGACTTGCTGATCCCCACAGTCATTCACTAACATTGCGATCTTCACTTAGTTTGGGCTCAGTCCTTGGATCAGTCCTTGTTCCTTTTGGACGTGGTGAGGGCCCTTTAAGTGCTATTTAGACAGCAATGCGGGACTTTGCAAAATCACTGAGAATTGTGCTGTATGTTGCGTACAAACGCGGTTGGCCGGCCTCTAAAGTGTCTTTTGGCTCGATGGATTACTTCAACCATCAAATATGGCTTACATGAGTTCAGCTTGGCCGGTACCAGGTGGCCTGACTGTAGGTGCTTTTTGGGCGGCGCTGCACGGAGCCCTGGTCTGAACAACTGTCCTGGGCGGCTAAGTGGTCGTCTATTTGCATCTTTGTGAAATTCTAGAAGTTGTGTGGCATTGCATCCCCAGATGCCAGCTTTGGCCGTAAAGTTTTGTGTGCAGCCGGGTCAGAGCAGTTCCTCCCTTAGGGGCAGCTTTGGTATATCCCCTATGTTTTGCAGTGGTTCCCCCAATGGACTACGAGAAAGGGATTTTACGGCAAGTACAAAAATCCTATTTTTCAGGTACAATTTAGGTATTTGCGAAATTCTCAGAAATTGTCAGCTTTCCAAGTAGAAAGCGAAAATGGAGGGAAGCAAAACTGTCTTTTAAAAACAAATAATTTAATAAAGTATGTAACATGCCAGCGGTTAAACTAATTCTGATATAAGCAGCTTTGTCAGTTTAAAGTGAAACTTCTGTTTCTAATAATATGTAAAATATGATGGGTTGTTTTTTTACAGGTCATGGAACTTCCCATTGGCTTGTAATATCCTTTTAAGTTTGTTTTTTTTAGGGGGTTCATTACCTTAGTATATTTTATATTTTAATGGTGAATAAAGGTTATAATAAATGGTGATACAGGTGATAATCGGCTATATTGTCGTTGCCTTTTTGGTGTCTCCAGGAGGCCTTCAAAAAACATCTGGGTTAAATCAAGGAAATATTTGGTTGTTTCTGCTGTTCCTTAAGATGCTGGAAATCGTGGGTTTGCCCATCTTATATTGCCTGCTCTCAAAAACTCATCCTTCTATCTGTCATTGCCTTCACAGTAGTCAACTGGCATATAAGCGTCATAATGGTGTACAAATGAATCTTGTAATGAGCAGGCACTTAAAATCTAGAGCCGTATTCATAAACAGACATATCTTTACATTCACTACTTGTTGAATATGGATATGCGATTGCCTGATGTACATGTTTTTTTTTTCTGGGGGGGTGGGAAGGGAGGGTTTCTGGTCGTGTTTGTTAATTAATCAGGCCCCATGAGTTTTGGAGAAAAGTATGTCTTTAACAGGATGTATGTGCATTTTTTCTTTTAAGGTCTTTGCACATTATGTTGTAGGGCAGCTTTGAGGTGCATTATTAGATACATTAGAACGTATGTGAATGTGCACTGAATGCTCTGTGAAAGCATCCACAAATTTCAAGGTTTTGTCTACATTTCAATTGCTGCATGTATGAGCTTACATGAAATGAACATGACCATTCAAGAGAGTAGGATGTGCACTGAAACTCCAAATCGGGAAATAAATTCATATTGACACAGTAATACAGACAGCTTTTTGTTTTTCCAGACACATCAACACTGTTGAGCTTCAGATGGAGATCACTAAATTTCTACAGAGATGTGAAAGTTTGGAGACCACTCAAGTCTATGACAAGCCCCCTCCCACGCTTTTTGGACACAGTGCCATGATGATAGATGTAGCCTGTAGAGTGAGTTTTTTTGTTTTTTTTTTTGCTAAAACAATCTATAGATAGAAACTTAGTGATCATGTTTTTCTGAACTTTATGGATAATGGTTTTCTGATACCTGTATTTAACTTATCACACCTACAGCCTTATGACCTGGCACTGATTTTAAATAATTGTAGTATGGCATTGATGTACATACTTTACTACATAGATAATTTTATCACATAATATTTTTGCACGATTTCCTTCAGGTCATACTAGGTGGAAAAAATGTAGAAGAAGGTTTTGGCATCGCTTTTAGAGTAATTCAGGTAAGGCTGAAAATGGTTATCGTGTTTTCTCTGCTATTTTGTCCAAGATAACTGTGTGTGAGGGTCCAAAAACGAGCACAGCCACTGATAACCATTATTTGCAAATTCTGGGCATTCCCTATAATTATACAATCGGACGATGAGCACGTGTGTGCAGTCATCTACCGACCACAGGAACAAGGAGGTTCCAGAAGGAATCCAAAAGCTAAATCAGAGCACAATATGGCAACATGTCTTCTAATTTACCCAGCCTTGTGTGTGACAAGCTTTAGGCCCAACCTGTGAGACTACATGCTGTTACCATCTGTGGAGCGCATATGACACCAACATATTCTTGTCAATACATGACAAAGCATATAGTGCCACCCGCAGGCTGACGGAAGCTTGACATGAATCTGCAGATCAAAGCGAATGGATATGTGATGGTTTTTTGTTTTTAGCTGTTTATTTATTTTTTTACTATAAACACTGAGCAGTCAAATCAAATAGAGACTTGTTAGGTTGCTTAGAAGATCATCACGTGTACTGACAGTGTTCATCTGTCAACCACATCATTTGTGGGTTATGTCCTTTTTTGGCAATAATATTGTGAATGTGTTTTAGCTAAAAAAAATTCAGCTAGCACAATATTTTGTCCTGTTAGTAGATAATTTATGTGGCATTTTCTACTAAACATAAAGGACTCATCACTTCTAGGCCTTAGGCGTTACAATTGCACTGATTCCAGCCTCTAGGAGGCAGGACACTGGATAAATACGGACTTCTATTGTTTATAAGTCCCTGTTTTTTTGGGTTTTTTTTTTATGAACCTAGAATAATTGTTCATGTAACAAGCATTTCAAGCTATAGGAGAAATTTAGCTAGTCAAGAAGGGATGTTTGGTCCAAGACTCTAGATACACCCCGGATATTTGGATCATTTGACTCCAAAACCATTCCAGTTTGGAATAAATCACATACATTTTAGGAATGTCACCTGTTTGGATAGGCAGTTATGACACTTAAGAGACACACTTGCACTAAAATATGCTAAATCGGGTTGAAGTATAAATTGTCTAAAATATACTACAGAGTCAGACCTCTTGTGTGGATTTGGAGAGGCTAAAGTAGGTTCTTCCAAAGTGTTGTCTCCTTTCCAAATCTCCTTAGGGACCAAAACCAGATATCACGGCCCTCCCAACTGCAAAAGTTTTACCCGCAAGAATTTTTAAAAGTGAAAACGTGGAAACATAGCCTATCCACTCTTCTGAGATTAAAACTTTAAACTTTATTATAACCAATGGATAAGTACAGTACATTTTTTTTATTGATTAAAATAATAATCTTAATGTAATCACTTTAGAATGTATTTTGTTAATCTTGTCTTTGCATCGGATTTTGGAATATTACAAAATGTTAGACACTCTATTTTTGCTGTAGAGGTTATAACACAGATATAATTTTTTTGATACATATTTTGTTACCCTTTGTCCTTCCAAAATTCTAGGATTTTCAGCTAGACTCTTCCAAAGTGTACAGCAAAGTGTGCAAGCACCTCGTACAACAAGAGAATTACTCAGAAATCCTGCAGCTTGTCAAGTGTGTGAACGAGTCTGGTATTGCTGCGGAGAAGGACTGTGATGAGATTTTGCTAAGATGTGTTGAAGAAATGGCAGACCTGTCTTCTGATGTAAGCCGTGCTGTCTATGTAGTGGGAAAGGGTAGACAACCATTAGCTTTCCAGTTTTTGCTTTGTGAAAACAGCCAGAATTATTACCTGTCTTAACCTCATAACACCTGTTCTATAGTAGATCTATTTGTGTTTGTGCCTTGCCCTTTGCGTGTGTTTATTTTTTTTAATTTTTTTTCTTCTTCTTCCTCTTCTCCGATGGGGGCACTGATGACTGGTTATGTTCCGTCCACCAGGTGACAAGGCAGTGTGAAACAGTCTCACTTCTTTCTCCTATGACCCTCTTGTTCTCTATTCTTCCTGAGCACAGGATAGTTTCATTTTTATTTTATTTATTTTTTTGCTTACACATTACACTGTCTAATAAGGGGGAGTGGACTAAGACCAGGAAACCAGGGAGACACCTGCCTGGAAGGGTGCGGACATGGGCCTTGGTGGCCACAGCTGATTAGCTGTAAAGGCCTGCACTGCCAGTACTGCCGGTTACTCCAACCTCCAGCAGCACTTCAGCCTGCCTTTGGCCTTCAACAGTCCAGCTTGCTCGGTGGATGTGATTGTGCCATCTGATCAACATGGACTCCTTTTGGCCTTCAAAAGAAGGGGGACTCAAAGTCTTTAGAGAAAGGAATGTCGTCCTTACTATCTGCTTAGCACAAGGATGTGTGGGGGCTCAACTTAACCTCCTCAATGACACCTAGTTATACTTTGTCCAATCACTGGGTTCTCAACATATTCACCCAGGGTACAGGATATCTATCTTAGAGCTCCCTTTAAACAGGTTGTTTCGGTCACAGGTTCCCAAAGACCCAGTTGCAAGACAGCATTATAACCAACTGTCCATCCCTGTGGATGTAGTTGTTATCTGTTTATAGGATGATGAATATTACCTAGTGCTGTCTACCTAAAATGTGGGAAGTATGAAAATGGAGTGCTGCCTCTGGGGATTGAATGGTCTCCCTATCATTCAGATAAGCAGATAATGATAAAGTTTCCTGGTGCTCCACCACTATAACAATGTAAGAGAGTCTGCGGTGATAAAGTGATTACAATACTTTATACAATGTAATAAAGGTTAAAAAAGATGGCATCTGCTGCTCTGGCCAGAGTATAACAACATAACAAATATGACTTGTAAACAGACCGAATAATCACAGAATATTGCACATAATGATAACGTTATTAGAAAGAGTCTTAGCTCTCACTCTGTACGCAGATAGGTGCAATCCAGTACAGAATAATCCTGGTATTATAACGGAAAATCATGGTCACTTTGACAGGTATACATACGTCCCAAATGATACCTATATATATCTTAGCACGATTCCAACGAGGTCAGTCCCAATATGGGGAAATGAACGACTAACCGTTTGTAGTGCACAAAAAGTCCTAGTATCCATCTGGTTGTTGCCCATGTTTTCTCTCAAGGTCCCCTGAATAGGAAAAGGAGGGCAGTCTGTAGGCGGACTGTTCCACTGTCGAAATGGTATTTGCTAGCGCATGCGCAGCTGATCCATGGGGCTCCCAGCTGTTGTCATCTCCGTCTGCAGCCTCTTATGTCCCGCTTGACAAGCGAATCTTCTGTGGTTGTAGCCTAATGGTAGATATAGCTGAAAGTCACTATAAGGATGTTGCAATGTGGTAGGTTGAAATTGTAGGTATTTTGGAGAGTTCCATTGTGTTTCACCCCTATAACAGTGGCTTCCTCAGGGATAAATGAATGAGTCTCCAGTCAGCGTTGTCCATTTAAATATCCCTTCTTCCAGTCCCTGATTGGTTTTTCGCTGGAAATGGGAGGTGCTGATCTATGCAGTGACCCGATTGGTACCAATACAGCTAGTGGTTCTGTTGCCAAGTAACCACCATAAACACGATAAAGTCTGCATGTATAAAAAAACATGAAATGTCTGTTGATAATATTTCATTAATGATAGTATTCCGTTTTGGATATAATCAGGGATTGGAAGGAGGGATATTTAAACTGACAACGCTGACTGGAGACTCATATTCATTTTATCCCTGAGGAAGTCTCTATTATAGGGGTGAAATGTGTTTGTGCTCTCCAAAATACCTACATTTCAACCTACCACATTGCAACATCGTATAGTGACTCTTTCAACTATGTCTACCATTAGGCTGCAACCACAGAAGATTTGCCCGTCAAGCGGGACGTAAGAGGCTGCAGACGAAGATGGCAACAGCTGGGAGCACCGTGGATCAGCTGCGCATGCGCTTTCAAGTACCATTTCGACAGCGGAACAGTCCGCCTACAGACTGCCCTCCTTTTCCTTTTCTGGGGACTTTGAGAGGAAACACGGGCAACAACCATATGGATACTAGGACTTTTCTGCCCTACATACTGCAAGTCTTTCATTTCCCCATATTGGGACTCGCCTCATTGGATTTGTGCTAATATATATGAATGTATGCATGTATTATTTGGGACGTGTGTGACAACGATTTTCTGTTACAATACCAGGATTATTCTGTACTGGATTGCACCTATCTGCGTACAGAGTGAGAGCTAAGACTCTCTATGTAATAACTTTATCACTA
The DNA here is from genome assembly GCF_038048845.1 of Mixophyes fleayi. NCBI lineage: Eukaryota > Metazoa > Chordata > Amphibia > Anura > Limnodynastidae > Mixophyes > Mixophyes fleayi. The sequence goes on along the minus strand of NC_134413.1, from coordinate 44,558,923 downwards.
TGTGCAATATTCTGTGATTATTCTGTCTGCTTACAACTCATATTTGTTACGTTGTTATACTCTGGCTAGAGCAGCAGATGCCATCTTTTTTAACCTTTATTACATTGTATAAAGTATTGTGATCACTTTATCACCGCAGACTCTCTTACATTGTTATAGTGGTGGAGTACCAGGGAACTTTATCATTCTCTATTTATATCCTGTTACTTCAAAGGGGGGTACCAAAAACCATTTGCATGAGCTGTTCAGGCAGGAACTTCTTACGATAGCCACAAGAGAAGAGGATTATTTGGGAACACTGAATATCATGACACATAATAGTACAAAACCCCATCTGGGAGCTTTATGAATGCTTCCTCCTGTTCACCATCCAGGGGGTACACTTCCAATTTCTGTCTTTTATGAGCTCCACAAGACTTAATCAAAGTCATGGCTTCCATCGCACTACAAAAGGATCATGATTCCAGGATATGTGGCTTTATCTGATATCCAGAGATGCCATGCATTCTCCTTCTCCTGTGGCCTGTACGGCAACAGCATCTCATATGGACTATTCCTAGTGCCGTCAACTTTCTCAGTGTATGGGGCAAGTCTTTGACATACCTCTCCAGTTTATTCCTCTGACCAAGATCCTTACCCTCAAAAGTTTAATTTCCCCCATTCTAAGCAAGCTATGCACATTCATTCAGTACCGGAAAGTGGGGACTATGTTTTCTAATCTGGATGTAGTTCCTTACTCCTCATTTTATGTGTGACTCATCCAGAACACATACAGCATTCATGGAATAGGTTTCTGGATCATCTTGAATGTGTCCTACCAAATGTTTTTGCTTTCCTGACGTGTTGAATGGATCAGTCAATTCCATGTATCAGTGGGGAGGTCCTTCTTTATTCGGTTTGTATTTATGGTTACTAGGGCTGATGGTTACTAGTCTCTAGTGCTGGAGGTAGTTTACCACCATCCTGTCCTGGGACATGGACTCTGCTGCAGAGGTCCATCCATTGGTTATTAGCGCTCATTTCCTGTATCTGGATCTAAACAACTGAACTTAATTCCTCAAGATCACTGGGGCAACCACAGCTCCTATCCATGAGGGAGATGTCTCCGGTTTTGTGGTTGGTGAAGTGGTTCATTCCAACCATCTTGGTAGTCTACATCCCAAGAGGTGTACTTCCCAGTTGTCATCACCCAGACCCTGCCAAGTGTTCTCTTCATCATCAGGTCTTTTGGTATCTCTTAGACGTCGGGTTTGTCACCAGAAATGGAGCTGCTGACTTTGTGGCAAACTTCCACTTTGCAGTGTCCATTCCTAATGGCTAATTTCCCCAATATATGGCTGCCCCATTGTCATTTCAGTTGGTCTATCTGTTTTGCTCAGCTCCTCTAATGCCTTGGATCCCAAGGACTGTCAGTCTGGAGGGGCGTGGGTCCTGTTGATTTCCCCTTATTGGCCCAGACAGTCTTGGTAAAGTTTTGCAAATATTGTTGACTTGTCTTGCCATCTTTCTTTGTGGCCAGACCTCCTGGTAAAATCGGCACACCATCTAAGCATGAAGTTTATTTTGGTCATTAAGATGTCTATATGCAGGGCTGCCAAGAGGAATTCAGGGCCTTGGTACAGCAACTTCATGAGACCCCCCTTATGCAGTGCAAGAGTGGTGGTGGTCATACAATTGGTGGCGTGGCTGTGCATCATTGGGGCATGTCTAGCAGGTGAAAAGCGCTAGGCCACCCTCCTACAGAAAAAACCCTGCATTGCTTTGTACACCATTGGCAGAGTGTGTAGTGCTCGCTCGCCTGAGCGTGACCTATTTCCCAGCAGTCCTGATTTTCTGGACAGCGTGACAATGGCATAGTGCCTCTGAGTGGTGGCCCTCATTGTAGAGGCCCAGTTAATACTGTAGTAAATAGTCCTGCCCACAATTCATAACATACCACATAGTAGAGTTCCCAGTTCATATTATACCACAATAATGCCCCCAATTCATATTGTGCCACACATGAGTGCACCCAATTCACATTCACAGGGGGAATACAATGGTAGAGGCCCACCAGAGTGGGTGTGCTCAGCCACTAGATAGGCATAACCAAACCACCAGAGGGGGTGTGGTAAGCCCACAAAGGACATCTAGCACCATAGTGTAGTATATAAAGAATGCAGTGTGTACGTAGAGTTCACAGACTTGGCCTGCCCCTTACATTGGGCAGAACAGTCGCTAAAATTTGGGATTGTCTCACTAGAATCAGAACATTTGACACTGTCCTGCTCTCTCCTACCTGTTCTTGTCACTTTCACCACCTGTGGCTGCAGGTTTCTTTAGTTGCGTCTTGTCTGGGTCCTGGAGGGTTGGGGACCCTATTTGGAAAAAAAATGGGTACACTTAGAAAATGCCAACCAGCCCCGGCGTTAAATCAATAGCACCCACAATAAATAATTAGGCCTTCCTCCAGCCCCAACATTAAAATAATAGGTTTATTTATTAAATGGGAATACTATTTCCCTCCCTCCAAACAGCCCCAGCAATAAATTTCATAGTATTTACCTTTCATAAATATACCTATTTCCCGCAACCATCACTGCCATTAAATAATTTATAGTCACATTTAATAAAGAGACCTCATTCTCCCCAAACTCACCCCCACATTCAATAGCCCCCAAACCACCCCATCTTAAATTAATATTCCCTACTATTAAATTGCCCCACCATCACCACACAAACAAAATAGCACCCATTAATTAGTCACCACCTACCTCACACACTATATTGCCAAAAGCCCCCTGTGCCATCACACACACATTACTGTGCCCCCTTATGATCACACTGTGCCCTCCATGCTGCTTTCCCCCCTTCACCTGGCCACCTTCATCACTGTGCCATGCTGTCCCCCCATCACACACTGCCATGTTGCCCCCCCCCCCCCCTCTTCATCTCTCTGCTTTCCTCCCCTTACCTCTGTTACTTTACTTACCTTTGTATTGGCTTCTTCCATCTCTTTTCTTTTCTTCTGTGTCTTCTTGCTGAGTCCTTTCTCCGCAGCTCCTCACTGAATGTCGGGCATGATGTCATCACATGACTTCCAACATTCAGTGTGTACAGAGCAGGGAGGAATTATTTAGAGACGCAGGTATTGCGATCATTTGAGTATTTATTTGTTTTTGTTTTGTTTATATTATTATTTTTAAGTACCCTGCAACCCCACCAACAAAGGGGGCAGAGCCACCCCCTGCCGGCGTAAAAACACAAAAAAAAAGGCAAATGAACAAACGATTTAGGTTAAACAAAACTGGCATGCCCTGGTAATTAGTACACGCCCCCCCTCAGCAGCCCAGTGTATATGTATATGTACATGGTCATGAAACAGTTAAGCTGTCAGATCCAGCTGATTGTTGTGATCAGGGGAATACAAGAGATAAGGCATTACTTCATGTTCGTTATTATTAATAATTATTCGTGCAACAATATGCTTTATGCCTAGATTGGTCAGTTTCGGCCAGAGTGGCCATTTATGTTTTTATGACTAATTTGTCTTCTGGATGAAATAGAGTATTTGAGAAGCAATTGTATGTTCATTTTACTTTAATTTGTTTTTTTTTGTTCTCTTGTCCCATTTATAGTCATTTTAGTGTTTTCAAATTGTATTTTACTCTGCTTGTATTCCAGGAACTTGAGAAGCTCATCCAAGGTATGAGAAGTGATGAAACAAAGGTAATTGCTCAGGCCACCTTTAACTTGTATAATTTATTTGTATTGAACAGATTGCAGATCAAATGCAGAGTTTAAGCACACTATTTAATGCCTGACCTTACTGTTATAATGTTTTGGATTGTATAGAGTGGGAATCTAGTTCACAATCATTCGTCTTGTCTAACAAGTAAAGAACATCAGTGAATAATTATTACATCCTTCTTGGTTTAGTTGTGGAACAGAAGAGGCGGGATGTCAGAACCAGGGAAAGGGGTAGAGTAGAGAAAAATGGAAGGATAGAGGGCTGTTCCATATAGAAAAAGAAGAGACCAAAGCAAATGTTGGAGCAATGTCTACCGTTGAGGAGACATTCTCATCTACTACCCCATGTCTAATGAATTGACTAGTGATTTAAAAATATCAGCATCTTTAAAGTTTATCCACCCAAACCAGTCTAACAAACTCCTGATCAGTGTTTCTAGCTGACATTGTGATGTCCTCCATATCCATGTAATAGTCTGACCATCAGGTTGGGGGTGAAGTGCTTTCTCCAAGGTGTAGGCAAAAATACTGTTGCTTCAATAAGGATTTTTTTTTTTTTTGTTTATTTTTTTATTTAGAGATCAGCTTAGTGGGTAAATTTAAACATACTGCCAAAGGGTTGTATCAGGGGAAGGAACACCAAATGTGAAATGGGTTACCTAAACCGAACCACATCTCCAACAATTACCATTGATCATATTTTACACAATTGACTCGGTCAATGGTACTAGTGAGATAGGACTTCGAATTGGATTTCCAATACAGAGATACTGTAAAAGCTACTATTAACATGCATGGGAATTTTTGGCCCACTGTTTTGTTCCACACTTTAAGCCTGATTCCCAAGCTCTGGTAAACTTGGTTAAGCCCGGAAAGAGATTTCTGACTGAAAGCTGCTTGAACGAGAAAATGACATGTTTTTCTGAAACACATAATGACTCAAAGAGCATCCCCTAAGTATGGAAGAGATCAATCCCCTTCCCCTCACAAGAGCAAATGTCTAATTTGAAGTTAGGTGAAGTAGTAATAACCCTCTAGAACTAATCAGCTGGCCACCATTATAGGAACCATGAGCTTAGAGCCAATTTATTGTGACCCAGAGTCAAGTCTGGATTATGAACCAGGGGGGTCATTGGGGTTCTAACAGAAGAGGTATGTTACAATTCACTGAAACTTCCAACAGCGAACAGTAGTACCAATTTTCACATCTTCTCATGCATTAGTTTTGTTTTCGAATACTTTTCCAATTTTTAGTCTACCAAAGTGAATTTTTTCAGTTTTCAATAATGTATACAATATATTTTTTTCTTATGTCAACTCTTTAGGAAAGAAAAATATAATTATCCATAGTATTCTATACGCCTAAATGTATTTTGCTAATTCTAATTGTTTTAGTGCTGCCTGTACATTGAGTGCCGACCGACGCACGGCGGCCCTATTTAAATGGAATCCGGCGCCGGAAGGGATAAATCACTTGCGCTAGGCGCTGCGTGAAAACTCTATTAATAAAAAATGTATTTAGTGAAATAAGTGTTTGTTAATGTGTGCGCTTTGGCGCTTGGAAAGTAACACGCAGCGCCACAGCATGGAAGGGGTTAAACACCGGCGCCGGAGAATGTATAAATGTAAATTTAACAAACAAATGTAAATGTTTAGTGTGTAGGCGCTGCAGCTCCGGTAGTTAACCGTCGCACAGCGATGAATGGGTTAACTCCCAGCGTTGGGAGTGTAACTGTGTTTTAAATGGGAAATGTGTATTTAAGGTGTAAATGTGTTATAAAACAAAATGTAAGTGTGTAATGCATATAAGTAATAAAATGCACTTACCTCGGTCCAGAGGGGGCTGCAGGAGGATCCCTGGATCCTTCATCCCCCAGGAGCCAGCTTCAGTGGCTGCGGGAGGGACTTCCACAGTAGCCACCTGGATGCAAGTAGATCCAGGAGGTGCAGCGCCAGCCTCGGACTGGCCTGCCGGGCAGCCGGACTATCCACCGGTAGGCCCGGCGGGGTGTAAGCTCCGCCTCCTCCGCTGTTGGGGCGGAGCTTACCGGAGTTCAGATGTCAGCGGGGGCGCACTATATTATAGGATAACCAGCGCCTCCGGCAAAGCACAGGTTACGCAATCTCCTGCTGATTTGCTGGTCACGTGCATGGCCGGATTAAGGGGGGGGCACAGGGGGCACGTGCCCCGGGCCCCCCTCTCTCTGAGGGCCCCCCACCGCCTGCATGACCCCCTCTGCTGACAGCAGCCGCGGTGCTGCTGACAGAGTAAGCGCATGTGTCTGTAAAGACCCCGCCGGCCGCCGCATCCGACAGCTGTCAGTAGTTAGCCACTGCACTGCTGGAGCTCTGACAGATAACACTGACATCCTGCCTTAGCAGCGAGCAGCTGCACGAGTGATATGTTCAGAGGGGAAGCCACAAGAGCAGATCTCCTTTACAGAGAGTACAGCTTCCACGGCAATGGGACATAGAGAACAGCTAAGTGTTTCTCAAGTTGAACAGCTAACCGAGACCCCCCCCCCCCTAAGCAGATCTCTCGAACTAGTGAGTACACCTCTGACTCACGGACGACCGTGCGACAGGTCTCCTACAGGGGACAACATCATTAGCGGTTCCAGAGCTTGCAGGAGCATGAAACCATAAGTGCATATCTTACTTAACATGAACTCAGTTCCTGGGAATGGCAGGGGGGTCTGCCTGCTAAGCACATAAGACCGGCTTTCCTACTGCTAAGCAGCCATTTTCTTTTTTCTTTTTTTAAAAAAAATCCTGCACATGTGGTCTGCTGTATTTTGGCAAGATCTTCCCAAAGTCTGTGCCTGGTAGTCTGGTGCCATTTTTACAGCACGCTGTATATCAGAATGCTTTTATCATCTGTTGCATTTAGTGTGGTAGGCCCTGTATTTCCTTTAGGTACAATTTATTTGGCATCCCTACATTATCCCTGTGTGACTGTGTATGCTGCTATTCTCAGTGTTTTACATTTCACAATCTGTCTAATAGAGACACTTCCAAGACTTAGGGATCCACTGGATAGTCTGTGCCTCACTATACCTGTGTTACATGTAATACTAAATTATCTTGTGGACACACAGACATGTTCCGCTGCAGCAGGTCTCCTTTATTGGAGAGAACAGCTTGTGCAGCTATAATACTTAAGCAGTGAGTAGAGCTCTATGCATGGTGTAGACGACTTACAAGACTAAAGAGTCTCCTGAATAGTCTGTACAGTGCTATACTGGTTCCTTATGTAATTCTCATTTATCTTTTGGACAGTCTGACCCGAATGCCCTTTGTACTGGGTGTGAGACTGAGTGTTGTGGTCAGTGCTTTTCTGTGGCCATAAAGGAATTGGCTTGACTACATCACTGACAACAATCATAGCTGAACTCGAGTAATGTCTCAGACCAGTGAGGTAGGTTTACGTTTTTCCTTCTCAACACACATACCTAAGTTGCGGTCAGACAGCATCTGACAGCTGAAAAAAAATCCTGCACATGTGGCCTGGCTACATTTGACATATTTAATCAAGCAGTCAAATAATAATCATGCTATGAAGGGTCTTCTTAAATTTGTATATACATATGTTTATTTTTTTTATCAGCTACATCTCAAGAAATATACACTGAACATTAAAATTAATGTTTCATTAGTAACGTACTCTACTTCCTGCTTCCATGCAGCACGGACGTGCCGCGAGAGCTCTTCACTGGGGTCCAAGTCCTGGGCTCCTAAATCCTGTGGAGTAGCCCCGGCTATGCTCCCTGCCTGCCTACCTCCACTCACCTGCTGCCTGGCTCCAACTCATGCATGGCTCTGCTCTCCACGGATCCCTCACCTCCAGCCGGGATCCAACGCCTGCTTGGCACCGCTATCCGCGGGTGGATTCTGCTAATTGAGCCCCCGGTTCCAGCCTTGCTCCACGTTCCCACCTGCTCTTCATCGGATTCGGCCTTGGTCTTCAGCCTTTCCGCCTCTCCTGGCCCTGCTGTGCCCTCTCCTGTGGTCGTCCATCCGGTCGGATCTGCCTAATCGAGGCCCCGGCTCCGGCCTAGCTGTACCCTCCGCCCTACGGAGGCTCTTCTCTAATCCACCCTCCGTCTCCTGCCTCGCCTGTGTTGTTCTTGGATGTCAATCTAACTCTCCTGACTTTTCTACTGCCTGGTCCGTCTGCTGGTTCTTCAGGCCTACTTCCGGTCAACTCCTCCGGTCTCCAGTGCTGTTCCTCTCCCCATCGCGATCCACTTCCGGTCGGCCTGCCTTGGATGCCGCTTTGCAGCCTTCTTCAGATGTCCTCACCTCTGCCTTCTTCAGATGTCCTCCACCTCCTCCACCCAGCGACTTTCCTGGTTCCTGGCCTTTTTGACGGCTGCGGCCCACTTCCGGTTCGGATCCCCAGTCTCTGGTGCCACACCTCTCCTCGCTGCTGCTGCCGCCTCTCAACGCTGATGGGTCCTTATCCACGCTGCTGCCTCCAGTGATGTCCCACTCCTGACGCCCACGGAAGCTCCTGTATATACTGCTGCTCTCCCTCCTCTGATGCCCCTGGCTCCTGGACTCCTTCCTCTTCACGTGCTCTGGACCTCTCCACCCATGCCATCCGGTTCTCTCCAGGTCACCCAGCATCCTCCCATCGTCTCTCCGCTCCTGCTTCAAAGTCTCCTGGTAGTCACAGACTTCGCTGACTTTCTCCCAGTGACTTTGTCTCACAGACTTCTCAGACTTTCTCCCAGTGACATTGTCTCATCTCCCGGGTTTGTTTTTATTCTCCTGTTTTCACCCTAGTCCATACTGTACTGTATTTATTGTTTTCGGCTACCCATGTAGGCTTTATTTTTATTTTATTCCATTTTTATTTCTTTCTTTATTTTATTTAATTTTAATATTTATTTATTTATTTTTTTGGCTCTTTATTTTTATTGTATTTACTGTATTTATTTACTGTATTTATCTCTATTTGCATTTCTTATTTACTGTATTTATTATTTATTTTTGCTTCTCTTATTTACTGTATTTAATTATTTCTATTTGCATTTCTTAATCTATTCCAACCGCATTTTATTTCTCCCTTTTGTATTCCTCTGCTCTCCGTCTATTGGCATTTCTTGTCTCTTTGTTTCCCGTTCACGCCTCTGTCTCATTTTACTAGGATTGCCTTGCCTCTTTGCTTCACCTCTCCCCACCGTCATTGTTGGCTATTACTTTATTTAACTCACTTATCTCATTTCCTCTTGTCTACCTTCTGACTCCCTCTGCTTCAGACGATTCCTCTGTCCACTCTACTTCTTCCACTCCTCCCCCGCCCCTCCCTCATCTCACTATGCCTCCCTGTTCACTTGCCATACCCATACTCTCACCTCGCCCTACTTCACGCTCCTGTCCCCGCACTCCCCCGCGCACCGCTAACCTTGCCAACCTTATCCCCATCTCCCCTCTCCCCTCCCTCCTGTGCCCTCTGGAATGCTAGATCCGTCCGCAACAAACTCCCCTCTATCCATGACCTCTTCTTATCTAACTCTCTTAACCTTCTTGCCATTACCGAAACCTGGCTCACCGATTCCGACACTGCCTCCCCTGCCGCTCTCTCCTATGGCGGCCTCTCCTTTACCCACTCAGCCAGACCCAGAGACCGCCCAGGCGGTGGAGTGGGCATTCTCCTATCCTCCACCTGTACTTTCAGACTCATTCCTCCTGAACCCTCCCTCTCCTTCTCCTCTTTTGAAGTCCACTCTATCCGTCTCTGTCATATACCGTCCCCCTGGCCCCTCCTCCCTTTTCCTTGACAACTTTGCTGCCTGGCTCCCACACCACCTCTCCTCTGACGTCCCCTCCATTATCCTTGGCGACTTCAATATCCCTATTGACAACCCCACCGACTCTGCTTCTGTCAAACTCCTTGCCCTTTCTTCCTCCCTTGGCCTCTCCCAATAGACCTCCTCTTCTACCCACTGCCTTGGTCACTCCCTTGACCTTGTCTTCTCCCACCGTTGCAGTCTGTCCGACTTCTCTATCTCCCCCTTTCCACTCTCGGACCACCATCTCCTCTCATTCTCTCTCTCCTCTACTCCTGCACCCCTCCCCCCACCCAAATCTACCCGGTCCAAACGCGATCTCGACACCCTTGATCCTGCTATGCTGTCCTCTTCTCTCGAAACTCTCCTCTCTCCCCTTTCCACCCTGTCCTGTCCCAATCAGGCAGTCTCCCTCTATAACCAAACCCTCTCCTCCGCCCTTGATGCGGTCGCCCCTGCCCAGCCTATCCACCTTCGCTGCTCCAATCCCCAACCCTGGCATTCCAAACTTACCCGCTTCCTCCAAAAATGCTCTCGCACTGCCGAACGCCACTGGAGAAAATCTCGCTCCCTGGCTGATTTCCTCCACTTCTAGTTTATTCTCTCCTACAGCTCTGCCTTCTCGCTCGCTAAGCAATCCTTCCTTAAATCCCTCATCTCCTCCCAGTCCTTCAACCCCCGCCGCCTTTTCGCCACCTTTAACACTCTCCTGTCTCCCCCCCTCCCTTCCTCCCTCTCTGCCATTGACTTCGCCTCCTTTTTCTCCTCTAAAATTGCGGCCATCAGACTTGAAATCTCTTCCTCCACCAACCCTTCCGCCTCCCCCCCTCTCGCCCATCCTCCCCCCTCCACTCTCCCCCCCCTCTACCCCCAGCCACCAACTCCTTCTCTCCTTCCGCCCTACCTCAGGAGAGGAAGTCCACTCTCTCATTTCTTCTTCCCCCCCCCCCCCCCTTCTACCTGCCCCCAGGACCCCATCCCATCTCACCTTCTTCGCTCCCTCTCTGCCGGCACCTGCTCCCACCTCGCTCACCTCTTTAACCTGTCCCTCTCCACCGGTATCTTCCCCTCCGCCTTTAAACATGCTCTCGTCTCACCCATTCTCAAGAAACCCAACCTTGACCCCTCCTCACTCTCTAATTACCGCCCCATTTCCCTTCTCCCCTTTGCCTCCAAAATACTCGAGACTTGTCTGCAACCGTCTCTCCACCTACCTCTCTGAACACTCCCTCCTTGACCCTCTCCAATCAGGCTTCCGCCCCCTCCATTCCACTGAAACTGCCCTGGCTCAAGTTACGAATGATCTCCTCTCGGCTAAAGCCATGGACCACTACTCCCTCCTGATTCTCCTCGACCTCGCGACGGCCTTTGACACCGTTGACTACCCCCTCCTGCTTCACACCCTCCAGTCCATTGGCCTCTCTGGTACCGTCCTCTCCTGGTTCAACTCTTACCTTGCTGACCGTTCCTTCTCTGTTTCCTCCTCTGAGTCTCTCTCCCCCTCTTCCTCCCTTCCAGTCGGGGTACCTAAGGGCTCTGTCCTTGGACCCTTACTATTCTCACTATACACCTCTTCTCTGGGTGCACTCATCAGCTCCTTCGGCCTCAAGTACCACCTTTATGCTGATGACACCCAACTCTACTTTTGTTCTCCTGATCTCTCTACCTCCCTTCTCTCCAGGGTATCCGCATGCCTCTCTGCCATCTCCTCCTGGATGTCCTCTAGATTTCTTAAACTCAATTTTGCTAAAACTGAACTCATTGTCTTTCCTCCCTCTCGTACCTCCTTCCCCTCTGACCTCTCTATCACTGTTGACAACTCCTCTATCTCCCCTGTTCCCCAACTCCGCTGCCTAGGTGTCCTCCTCGACTCCTCTCACTCCTTTGCCCCTCACATTCACTCTCTCGCCAAATCCTGCCGTTTCCAGCTTCGCAACATAGCCCGCATTCGGCCCTTCCTCTCCCAGGATGCCACCAAATCTCTCGTCCACTCTCTGATTATCTCCCGCTTGGACTACTGCAACCTTCTCCTTATCGGGCCCCCCCCCTCTCTCATCTCGCTCCTCTTAGATCTGTACTTAATGCCGCTGCTAGGCTTATTTTCCTCTCTCGCCGTTCCACCTCTGTCTCCCCACTCTACCAAACCCTTCACTGGCTCCCCTTCCCCTACAGAATCTTTTTCAAGCTCCTCACTCTCACTTACAAGGCCCTCACCAACTCCACTGCTCCCTACATCTCTAACCTTATCTCTATTCACACTCCCTCCCGCCCTCTGCGATCGTCCAACGATCGTCGCCTCTCTTCCCCCCTGATTACCTCCTCTCACGCACGCATTCAAGACTTCTCCCGCGCCGCTCCCCTCCATTGGAACAAGCTCCCCTGCTCGATCGGAACTTTCCCTAATCTGCCCTCTTTCAAACGAACATTAAAAACCCACCTTTTCCTAAAAGCCTTCCAGTCTCATGCCTAAACTCCCACTGGTCGGCTTCCTCTCTTTCTCATCCCTTCTTCCCTTCTCCCCCTTCCTCGACTCTGTCTTCGTCTCTCCCGTCTCATCCATGTGCCTGTCTGTCTTCCCCTCCCTTTAGATTGTACGCTCCTTTGAGCAGGGCTCTCCTACCTCCTGTTTCCATCACTTTTAACTGCGCTCTCCAGCTACTCAGTTCACCTCCTCTCTTACCCTCTGCCCTCTGTCTCCTCTCGCTTCTCTCCGCTCCCCGCAGTGACTCTTTACCTGTCATCCGTGCCCACCCTCTTGGGCCATAGTTACCTGCCTGTACTCACTTTTCCCCTCCCTCTCTTTCTTGCTGTGACTGAGCCCCCAGAGTTATAGTGCTTACTGTTACTTGTACTGTGCTGTTTCACCTTGCACTGTGCCATTGTTTGTCCTTGTACGGCGCTAAGGATACTTTGTGGCGCCTTATAAATAAAAATTAATAATAATAATAAAGTAATCACATAAGCCAGCCACTTATATTAAAGCTTTAATGAGAAATATATATATATACATATATATACACACACGTTGCCCTACATGGGCTGGCCACACCCCAATGTAGTGGGCCCCTATCACTGCATTCCCCCGGTGGGCCCTTCATGCCCCAGTCCGACACTGTGCAGCGCTATATGCTGGATCTCAGAGCTTCACCTAGTGACAGGACAGTGTTGAGGTAATTTCCAGAATAAATAAATATTGTCCAGTCCAATTGAAGATTTTGCAATAAAAAGAGATTTTACTTCATTTTTAGATCTTACATAGTTACCAGCCTGCAGACCAGGATTCTTTAGCAGAATGTCTGCACTCAATTGACTGCAAGTCAATTAAAAAACTTTCACAATGGTGGGTGTGTTTACAAAATGATGTCATCACAGAGGTCAATGGCTTACAATGAATCCCGGATCTATTTTCTCAGAAGAGATATTTGCACAAGATATAGTTCCTAGCCTTTTCACAGTATTATACCAGCAATTCCTCAATATAATAATATGTATTATAACAATAATATATAATAATATTGAAAATCAGGTTGCTGATACTAAATGTTGTTATTATTATTATTATATATACAACTTCAACAACAGGGACTGCTGCCCCGAGATCTGGCTGCTTTGCCCTGGAAGTGATTTTAGACAGATGTTTTAAGATATAAATCTCTTGCCTCAGACAGTCTGGCACCTGGGCGGGGAAGGGGGGGCTCAGCCCACTCTCCTGGCAGCTCGTGGACAAGTGGGGGGGGGGGGGTACACTCCCTCCTGCCACTAGCTCCAATGTTCAAAGGTGTTAAACCCTCTGGGCTGATTTACGTGCAGGCTGCATGAATCAGTCCAGATTGGTTAAAGGGTCACAAGGCTGGATCACTTCCTGCCAAGCTAGTCTCCAAAACTGTATAAAAAGAGACCTGAGATGTATTATACCATCTGTACTTTCTGGGTATCGCTAGTATCTCAAACTAGTGTAACTGTCCTTTTCAGGACTTCCTGAGCTAATAAACATCACTGCTTAAGGAACCCGATTTGACGCCTACTTTCCTGTGACCTGCAGATTAGACCAAATCTAATTTGTTATCCGGCTGTTCTGAGGTTGGGACCCAGCATTCCAGTACTATTGCTTTGCCTGCTACCGGAAGCTCAGACCAGTGTGATAGGCCAGGGGGAGCCATCCACAGCAACCCTATTTGAAGGCAAGAGGTCAGGGGTACCAGCAAGGGGGTACAATAGCAGCGAGAATTACCCAGAAGGACGCGGTTCTAGATATTGCTAAGGAGCCTATTGGTGGCATCCGCATAATCCCCCCCTACTACTGTTAGAGGGCACATTTGGGATAAAAAAAGGGGACGGTGGCAAGGCAAGCCCAAATGGTCTCCAGCAACACAACAGATGGGAGCATAGGCGGTCCATCCTGTCACAATTTTATTTCTTCTCCCCATTTTTAAAGAAGACTCTTTTTGTTGATGTTTAATTAAAACATAGTGCAAAAGCATGATAAAGCATAGTAATACACCCTCTAACACAAGGGATGGCTCGTGGAGTGTCTATTGGTCTTACCAATATATCACTGAGGTTCCTGTGTGGAACGGTTAGGTAATTTAATGTGAGCTGCTGATTACAATTGCCAGGTGTTGCACAGGAACTTTGGGCAGTTAGTGACAGCATGTTTTTTTTGTGCAGATCTTCTGCATGTTGTACTAGGACGATGTAGTTGTGTCTTTTTGCACTCGTGGTAACTTGTGACCAGACCATTACTTCATATTATAGAAATTAGTCTGGAAAATGCTTTTATTTCATTTATTTTAATTTTCCACTGCATTTCAGCCCTGCCACAAAAGGACCAACTGACATCAGGTCAGTGATTCTCTCGTTAACACAGGTGAGAGTGTTGATGAGGACAAGGCTGGGGATCACTCTGTCATACTTATCGAGTTAGAATAACAGACTGGAAGCTTTAAAAGGAGGGTGGTGCTTGAAATCATTGTTTTTCCTCTGTTAACCATGGTTACCTGCAAAGAAATATGTGCAGTCATCATTGCTTTGCACAAAAAGGGCTTCACAGGCAAGAATATTGCTGCTAGCAAAATTGCACCTAAATCAACAATTCATCAGATCATGAAGAACTTCAAGGAGAAAGGTTCAATAGTTGTGAAGAAGGCTTCAGGGCGCCCCAATAACGTCCAGCAAGTGCCTGGACCTTCTCCAAAGGTTGATTCAGCTGTGGGATCGGGGCACCATCAGTGCAGAGCTTGCTCAGGAATGGCAGCAGGCAAGGGTGAGTGCATCTGCACGCACAGTGAGGCGAATACTTTTGGAGGATGGCCTGGTGTCCAGAAGGCCTGCAAAGAAGCCACTTATCTCCAGGAAACACATCAGGGACAGACTGATATTCTGAAAAAGGTACAGGGATTGGACTGCTGAGGACTGGCGCAAAGTCATTTTCTCTGATGAATCCCCTTTCAGATTATTTAGGACATCTGGAAAAACGCTTGTCCGGAGAAGGGAAGGTGAGCGCTACCATCAGTCCTGTGTCATGCCAACAGTAAAGCATCTTGAGACCATTCATGTGTGGGGTTGCTTCTCAGCCAATGGAGTGGGTTCACTCACAATTTTGCCTAGGAACACAGCCATGAATAAAGAATGGTAGCTAAACATCCTCCAAGAGCAACTTCTCCCAACCATCCAAGAACAGTTTAGTAACGAACAATGCTTTTACCAATATGATGGAGCACCTTGCCATAAGGCAAAAGTAATATTTTGTGGTCAATCCTCAAGAGGTGGGTGAACAAACAAAAACCCCCAAATTCTGACAAACTCCAAGCATTGATTAGGCAAGGATGGGTGACCATTAATCAGTATTTGAAGTTGATTGACAGTATGCCAGGGTGAATTGCAGAGGTCTTCAAAAAGAGAAGGGTCAACACTGCAAATGTTGGCTCTTTGCATAATCTTAATGTAATTGTCAATAAAAGCCTTTGACAATTATGAAATGCTTGTAATTTTACTTCAGTATACCATAGCAACATCTGACAAAAAGGTCTAAAAACACTGAAGCAGCACACTTTGTGAAAACCAATACTTGTCATGTGTGTGTATATACATACACACCAATACAGTTTCTACCTTTGTGAGAGGATCATTCGGAGGATGGGAAATGAATTGGTTATATTAGTAATATCTGATATAAAGGGTTGTTTTACTATTTACTAGTATTTTGCACACATAACATTAAATAGATTTCTTTTTGGAACAAATATAGGAGTAGATTCGGCAAACCTTCTAAAAAGGAAAGGTAGAGGTGTTGCCCATAGCGACCAATCAGATTCTACCTACTATTTATCTAATACATTCTACAACATTATAGCTAGAATCTGATTGGTTGCTATGGGCAACACCTCCACTTCTCCTTTTTAGAAGATTTAGTTAATCTGCCCCGTAATTTAATCCGTTCCAACTTTACCTCCCCTTTTTGCCCCCTCTCTGTCAATGTTCCACTGGGATCTGTGTTAAAGGATTTTTCCCTCCTTTTGGGTTTCAATCTCCTTAATATTCTGGCAAATGTATGTATGACCATTTAATACCATTATATATATATTATTACCGTCAACCAACTACTCGCAAAACATATTTCTAAATTAACCCAAGAAACATGATTCTTATATTCCCTTAAATCAACAAGCTTCAAGAATAACCACGACAAGATATAAATTCATTTAAAGTGTGTAGTATTATATTATAGAACAATAAACAGCGTAACAATATTGTACACAAAATATAGATTTTGTGCCATACATGACTTATTGCCTGTAATATACTTATATATGTACTTGTGTGTGTGTTTTGACTAACTATTGTCTAAAGGTGTGTGTGTGTGTGTATGCATGCATTGTGTAGTGAAGGGGGTGGGGAGAATCCATACAGACCAGCATGCACACCTCACTCAAAGTCCATAATGAAACTTCTTCTTACAATGTAGTCACCATCCAAAATGGCTGACTTGCCATGCTTTGTTACAAACACATGTTGGCTCCCAAGGCCTCACTTACTAACAATGTGAAGTCAGTACAGACCCATTACTCATTACAAGCAGTATTAGCCAGTCCACCACAAATAGCTCTCTATTCAGCAGTTAACACACAATGTCCACTGGCCAATTTTAACACATGGTATTTCACATAAAGCACCAATGTTTCCATGACCAAAACTTAACCAACAAAGAACCATGCATAGCACAAACATCTCTATTTATATCAACAATCTATCCCAAACACAACAGGAATTCAAACTCTGTATTCAAACTTTCATTCTCACTTAAACTTTCATATCACTTACGACAAATAATCATTCATTCTCATGTCATATTCGAACATCCTCCATTCAACAACACATTACAACATGCTCACACTCATCTTTCATGCCATGCACACTCCATACTAGTCAGGGCCTAAGTAGGCCGTGATGCATCTCACGTCATGTCTGCTCAGGCCGGCAACAGCTTCCAAAAGAGAAGGTATCTCCTTGTGTAAGTGTATAATAAAAACCTTTCTTGTGGGCTGAGTTTAGAACCTGGCTACAGTCTTTCATATGTTAATTACTGGCCAACTGCTGAAAACCTGATTATCTGGTATTTACAAGCCAAATGTTTGCAATGGGGGAGGATTTGTTCCTAGTCAGTGTGCTAATTAAATTGTAGCTGAATCTGTTCATATATTATAAAATGAAACAGAAATAATAGATTATTTATGTACTCTTCATCACTCTGTTTTTGGCCTCTCCTTTTTTGTTCCATCAAGTTTCAGTATCATCTGTGTTGTGATGACACTCAAGTTGGACTCTCATTTCTACTTGATTGTGTTCCTGACTGTCCTGGTGCTATCTTCGCCTTCATGTTCTTCTGCTGCTTCATGCTGAACATTGATAAAACTAAACCTTTATTTTCTTTTGAAATATGCTCCTTTGCCTTATACAACAGTTACTGTGGATAACATTATAACTTATCTAGTTCCTTATTAGTCATTACATTTATAATTAAACCTTCTCTCTCACTTAGCCCAGGAGTAATTTTCTGGACTCTTAATTCACTCCTCGCATTCGCACTTCAACAGCTACCTGCTGTCTTTATTTTAAAGACCTCTTTCTCTTATTTTTTATTTGTTTTCCCCCCCTCCCCCCCCATTCTCACACGATGCAAGGAATATATTGGTGCATGCTCTAATCATGTCTCCAAATACAATAATAATTCTTACCCCTTGGTAATCTTGTGCCTACTTATAGCTATTCCTCATCTCTGGGTATTTCCTCAAATTAAATCTTCACTCTACACATGATAGTCTACTCTCTGACCTCTCTTTACTCGAGCCTCAATGATTTTATTTCTTTTCCCTAATGCACCTATTCTCTAGAATGTTTTTTCCTCCCGTCGCCAGTCTTTTAAAAGCTCCCTTAAAACTTATCTCTTTAGACGCGCATCTATCTTGACCTCATTATAACTCGCTCCAGTCACCTGATCTTCTAGAAATCCTCACACCACAATTTGATCATGTGTACACACTGTCAACCTACATGTTTCTTCACCTTTTGTATCCCTTTTCCTTTTGTTATATGAGCAGGGTTCTTGATTCTATAAACTCAACTTTATTAAAATTTAAAAATCCGTTATTTATACAGCAACAAAATATTCTGCAGCCCTGTACAGAGTATGTAATACATTCAGTGCATTATAATAATTATCTGTTTTCAACGCAATGTGATGTCTGTTTTGATTTCCCCTCCCTGTTGATTCAGATGCCCAGAAGGTCTGTAGCTAGCTGTTGTGGAGGTTTTGGATATTTCCACTAGATAAAATTACATGCTAATTTATTTAGCCTGACAGAGTGGTGAGGAAATAGCAGGTGAATGTATGTTTTATTGCTGGCAAATTATCTTTGTAAAATGGGTCATACCAGTCTGCTGTCAACATTTAGCAATGTGTGGTCACTTTCAGTTTTCTTTTTGCTGACATTATTTAATTATTCATTATTTTCCAAAAGATACTCTGTACTGTGCAGCTGACGTGATCTACAAGTCATACCTAAGTAACTTGACTGACTTGACAGTTTTTTTTTCTCATGCAGATCAAAGCATTCTTGGCATGCCGAATGATGCGATCTGCCTACTTGACCGCTGTTAAGCAGGAGCACGAGAGAGCCATTCAGCTAGTACAAGAAGTTTGGCAAGCGGCACACAATCTGAATGACAATGTGGTCCAAGGCATCTGCACCAAGTGGCTTGTTGAACATCCACCTATTTCAAAGGAAGGGCAGCGTCAAGCCTCACGGAAGTAAAACCTACCATCAGAGCTAAATTGGGAAAGAAAAGTGGGAATTAAATTAATGACTCGTAATGATTGAATTGAAAGATTTCTGTAATGTTTTTACAGAAACCTACTTTATATGAAATTACACTTGGGTATGATTTTAAGCTCTTGCTGTGAGCTGAAATAGTGAAATATATGTGGAAAGCTGTAAACCATATGGGGGTAGGTAAAGGAAGATGAGAACTCTGTATTGATTTCCCTTAATGAAAGATGTGGGGCATGTCTGCCAATCAAATACCAGTAGATTCTGAATGTCTGAATTTATGTCGCCACAGAACAAATTTCTACCTCACAGTATTCCTAGATTGCAGACTTATGCTGACCTTTTATAACACTTCTGAAAGTTCTATTCAATGTACTTATTTATACAGAGCCATACTAGTATTCACACTTATGAACACAATGAGTATATTTTAAGTCCACCATCTACTGGAAAAAATGAGCTTCAACATTTCTTATTTTTGCACAGAATTATTATCAGATCAGTAGTTAAGCAAGATTTAATTTATACATGTGAGATATGCGACAGGAAGCTTTACTGACTAATGTCATTAATCAACTGTTTACAGCAGAGCACACTGTTGTAAAGAATCATCATTGCAATAGTTCATCAATGTCTTACACAGTGGACCTTTAGACATGTTGACTTACATAGATAACAGGTAAAACCCCAGCTTCAAGTTACAACATCTTTCACTTTCTCAGTATTGACACCTGTACATAGTTTTACCATTACATACGCATGATTAAAGAAGATGATGTAATGTCTTAACATTGGTAAACCGTGCAAATGTTTATAAAAACAATTAAGCCACTAATCTGTTAAACTGCAGTCACATAGTGTGAAAAAAATGCCTTGCTGTGTGTTGATACTAATATGCCTCACTAATATACTAATATGCCTCACTGGTTATTTAAAGGGAAATTATCACAAACTGGACAGTATTCAATACTTCATCAGCGACACATCTTCTCGCAGCTCAATCATCAGATGTATAGTTTTTAGGTGTTCACTGTTAAGAATAAAGGGAATCTACCACCTTAATAAATAGAAATCGGTTATTTATGTGACAATATATCTTACCAGTTTTTTTTTTATTTAAATGGTATAAACAATAGTAGACATTTCTTCATTTATTAAGGATTGATTCAACATATACATACAATACATCAAATGTTTGTTTGTTTTTAAGAAAGAAAAGCCTATTGGTATATATAATGTAATGCAAGGTAATATCATTGTGAGAATTGTGCTAGTAGAGTGTAGAATTTGAGGACCTCTCATATCTAAAAAAAAAGTCTGAGTTACTAGAACGGTGTCAGGGGTAACCCCATATTTCCCAATAATTGATTACTAAAGTATTCTGTAACCAGTAAAGCCTCTAAAATGTATTCCATTTGTAGGTGGTTACCCCGTGTGAAATTGTGCTGGAAATATCTTTAGAATGTTTACTAAAAAAGGAAAAAGAAACTCCTACAGTGCTCCACGTCTTAACTGCTGCTCAATAGGTTTCAATTAGACCATACACAGATCTAGCACACAAATATTTAGTAAAAGTAAATAGAAACCCTTCAAGCGCTGTTAATATCCCCTCTTTCACTTCAAATGTATCAAAGAAATAATTGTTTACTTATATTTTCCGCAGTGGTTCTCTAACACTGGTAACTCTCACAGTAGATAATCCCCCGGATCGAATTCGCATAAAGAGAAAAATAAATTCACAATGGTGTGATACTGTGGAATCAAATCGCTACATAAAATAAACTAACTAAATATTAGAGACAAATAAAAACAATTATAGTTATTTCAATTAAAAGGTGCATCTGTCATAAAGATCAAGCAGAAACACTTCAAATCAGCAGAGATCTCTCCCAGTGTGATGCCCCCTTGTTTCAGGCTACTCACAAGAATCTGAATGATAGGGGGTGCTTCAGTATCAGGTCTTTGCTCTCCTTAATTTTCTTTCCAAAGGTTAGAACATCAATAAGCATTCTCATCCAAATGTCATGTATAAAAACAAGAATAAAAGGGCATCTAACATAATATATTTTTTTTATTGCACATGTAGTTCCTTTAATCATATACAGTTAAACTCACATTTTCCAAAATGTAATGTATGCATACACTCCTACCAGAAAGAAGAGGGTGCAAAAGCAGTCTATAGATATATTCCACAAGGACCCTGGGATTGTCATAGTCACTGGCGATGACTACTATTGACATTGCCCACTTCTCAGCCAGACCGCGACAGACTGGGAGTCTTGGCGATGTCTTGTATTAATGAACTGATGTGTAAGAATTGTGTGCCTCTGGAGTTCCAGGAATACCTGTTACGTGTGTGCCAGCAGATTTCACGATTATGAATTTGATTTTCTCTTTATGTAAATTCCATCTGGGGGAGTATCTACTGTGAGAGCTACCAGTGCTAGAGAACCACTGCGAAAAATAGAAGTATACAATTTATTATTTCTTTGATACTTGATGAAATAAATTTTTATCAGAATATAGATTACCATGAACATCATTTGCTTTGCATTTCATCATATGTATTCTTTATTGCACTGCCTAGAAGTAGTGTTAACTAATTATAGAAGTGTTAGATTACTATTAACGCTTATATAATTTGAATGCTTTTTCTCTGAAACTGCATCTTAGCATTAGAATTATTGATGGCTCTGAAGGCTTTCCCTACTTTAGAAATACTTGTTTCAGATCTAAGCTGCCTGTAATTATGGGGCTCATAGTGTTGGACTGAGTCATGAAGGGCCCACCTAATAATATGTAGCATTGTAAAGTGTTGCTTGTGGAGCGGCCAAACGAAGACTATACATTTACAGTGAAATATGAAATTGGGTGTAAAGAAAAAAAAAAATGGAAACATATCCTACCTGTAAATATCTGTGACCATCTAATTCTCTGTCAGTGCTGCTGTTGGATGCAGGCTGGTCTAGGGCCTCTGATGCAACTCTGTCCCTGCCATTTCCTCGTAATCTTATGTTTGTCCGAATAACGGCTTTCCCTGATCATTCAGTCCCCTCCTCAGTTTTCAGTCCTAAACACCCCTGAACCTCATGTCTTCCCCTGTATTGCCCCTGCTGTTTTGCCTTAATGTCTCTCCCCATTGCATCTCACCAAGGAAAGTGTGTAATTAATATATATATATATATATATATATATATATAAATAATAAGCAAAAGGCGCTACGTGATTATTATACCACAAGTATTGTGAAAGATTAAAACCAAATATATGTACACCAACCAAAGTGTAAATATGTTTAAAAATGTTTAAAACATACAATTTTATATAGCAGGCAGCTCCTTTTGTCTAGCACTTATTTGCAAGTGCCCAAGTATTTCTAGAAAACGAATAGAAGTGCCACGCATATTGTAATCATGTAAAAGAGAAATGAATCTCTAAGTAAGTGAACAAATGGATTAGCCTCCTACCAAAGAGCAAAAGATAAACAGCTTATCTGTAGTCAGCTTCCATACGTCTGTATGATAGAAGTCCTCTCATATATTGATCTTTATGACCTCTTGGTAGTGAAAGAGCTAAAAGGCTCAGAGAGAGAGACTATTATAGTGCAGTATGCTTCAAACAAACTGAGTATAGATTATTGAAGTGGGAACTATAATAAACTCATAAGCATATTATATCCAGAGTAAAAATGTAATAACGAGGGTAAAAGATGTGCCCGTACATAATAAAAAACATAATTAGGCTTATCTGTAGATTTCCCAGATGGTAGATGAGGATCCCTCGAGTCCACCTGGCCAGGGTAGGTATGGTGATCCACAGGGAAAAGAATCAGAACCGCCTTATACCCATCAACGCGTTTCGTCAGACCGACTGAGTCAGACAGTTGCTCCTTGGAGTTTAGTAGTTTCCAGACTGGCAGTGGTGCTGGCAAAGAGATGTTGTATGTCCAGTCTGAAGAGAATAGACCAAGATCACGGAACGGCTGGGGACTTTTCTCCACCAGTGACTTCCAGCTGCCTCCTGCACTGTGTACCATGTGACTGCTGTAACCACATGACCCGGTGATGTGTAGATATATATATAATAAATATATATATATATATATATATATAGAATGGAATGTTTCTGTAATCTTGTCCTCTGATTGTGTTTATTAACCCATCTACAATTGGATTATGCTGCTGTACATCACGCAAAAAATGAGAAGTGATGCTGAATTGTCTACTGGTGTCTTGATTCCCTATATACATTACAGCTGGATATTTTACTGAAGATAATCAAGTCACAGTATGTTTTGCAAAAAGGTCTGCAAAGGTCACTGACAATATTTATTGTTCTGTGATGTCTTCCCAACTTATTACCCTGTTGTCTTTTGAGGGCTCATTGTAAATGTCTACAGGAATAACATTACTTCAGCCTCATAACCTGTATGCTTTAAATGTGCAAGCTGACAATTCATATTAGGGTATTGAAATAAAATATACATAAGGCTTTTCTACATCTAAAATTACACTGCCTATCTGTTCGTCTCCCCTTACCTGCACCCCACTCTCTTTATCTCTTGGCCAGCCCAGTGATTTTTATTGTATCCCTGGCCTCAGCTTTCTTTTCTGCCTCCTTAGTTTTTACTAACTTGCTTTTTTCTGTGCCCCTTATCTTGCTTCTCTGCTGCTCTTTTCTCTTCCTTGTGTCTCCCAGTCTCTTGCCAGCTTTCAGTACCGATGCATTACATGTATCCACAACCTGTGAATTCACAGGTTTAAAGCTCTGACATGTGCCCTTTCTATGCGGCCAATCAAAGGCACACAGAGTCTGCAGATTATTCTCGTTTGAAGGACAATCCATCCTGGCGGTGCACATCGGCATAACACTGGAGCACATGCCGCACCACCCCAGTTAGGACTCCTCTCTTCACTTTAGGTGACAGGAGTCCCACTGGGGATTTCCCCAGTATCCTGGTAGGCCAGTCCGACATTGGGCTCATAGCCTAAAAGTTGTAGACTTTATTGAATTAAGAAGTATTCAATCTACTATATGTGCACTGTTTGGCACAAAGCCTTGTCTGGCTAATTGAGTGCTAATGATAGAGACATAAAATTATTAGGAAGTAGGATGTTAAACACTTGGGAAGCAAAGTGTATGCATAAGAGAATTTCTGGTTCATAATGGCTTGTTAATGTGCATATCTGTTGTAATGCGTTTTCCATTAACACGTCACCTAAAGCATATACATGTTTATTGTAATGACTACTTAAATATATTATGGAATTTGGATAAGAGGGACATTTGATAAATGCTAAATATTTAAGGCCTCATACATACTGGATACATTAGAGTGGTTTAACTGTTGTGCAGTTAGCTTTAGGAATTCTGTTTTGGGTATGGGCAGCTCTGTTCCCCAAACCATCGCCAGGCCTTTTTGTCTGTGGTTCATATATATTCTACCAGTGAGCTATAGCAGATGATTAAACTTTAAAGATTGTGCTATTATAATTACATTATATATAATTTGTACTTTGTAAGTTCTATATTTCTGAGAAAGTAAATCTCTAATTCTATATATTTTTTTTTAATAATTGTGTGGTGTTTCTTATTTGTAGTGAGGTAAATTTAAATCTATATATAAAATGTAAAAAACATAATTTGCACTTTTATCTTTGCACTTTCTGATCTTATATTCTTTTGTACATTAATACAAGGAATTAGTAGCTTGCATTTTCTTACAATTGTATTGAAATGTCACATTGGTGAGTGAATGTTATTTTTTGTTAAAAATGGATATATTTTACAGATTAACAAACAATTAAAATAAGTATTTAAAAAATGAATGTGGTGTTTGCCAGGTACTTTAACCCTTTCAATGCTGAGGCTATTGTCCCCCCTGTGCTGAGCCTTTTTTGGGACTTTTGGGTTGATCACATTCCAACTTCATTATGAGTAATTTTTCTATGCTGTACTCACACACATCATACCTTTTTCAGAAGACTACTGTGACCGGATCACTTACAAGTAACTTATGGTATAAATTTATTTAAAGGAAATAGCGCAGGGCTCTTATTTATATAATTGCCAATGTACTTATTTTTGATCTTGTGTATATTTTTATATAGAAAATCTTTATTTCTGAGACCAGGGGAAGAAATGTGTTAATTGTTTAACCTTGCTAGAGGAAATGCATTATTTCTGGAGGTGTATATCTGATACAATAATCCTTTGTGGATGGAAGTCTTTTGTGTATCGTGATGTGGGGAAATGTCTTGTTTGGGGTTTGTAACTGTGGGAATGTGTATTCTATAGCTGTTTGAAGAAAGGACCCATGTTAATTAGATCTTTTTATGTGTGAGGGTCCAGATTAGTGTAAATATTGTTAGCTTTGCAATGCATGTAAATCCATGTTTGTGTAAACAAATGGTATCCTGATTCTAAAAATAACTCAGACCTCAAGAGGGCTGGCTTACCCTTTTGAGGCTGTGTCCAAATTGTATAAAAAGCACCGTCTTGTATTGAAAATTGTTCTTCTGGTGATCCATCTGACCTGATCACTGATACCTTTAATTAGTGGAACTGTCCTCCTCAGGACACTTGAGCGAAATAAACATCACTCTTTGCTCCAAGACCCTGCCTGATAACTTCTTCAATATTGTTGTAATCCTGTGACCTACAGATTAGACCAGGCCTGTCCAACCTGCGGCCCTCCAGGTGTCGTGAAACTACAAGCCCCAGCATGCTTTGCCACTAGACAACCTGTTGATAGCTGGAAGGGCATGCTGGGACTTGTAGTTTCACAACATCTGGAGGGCCGCAGGTTGGACAGGCCTGGATTAGACCCTATATCTAATCCTTCCTCCGGCTGTTTCTGAGGTTTTGACCCAGCTCTCCATTACCATCGCTCTACCGCTACCCAGCAGCTCTGGCCAGTGTGATAAGCCAGGGAGGATTCATTCACAGCACCCTGATCCATAGTAAGCGGTCATGGGTACCAACCCAAGTGTACCAGCACGGGAGTACACTAGCAGCGACAGTTATTTAGAAGGAACGTGGTTCTGGGCGCCTTACAGGAATCCAGTGGTGACAGCAGTCTTCTACTGCGGCACGAGGGGCGTATTCGGAATAACGAAAGGTGGCAAAGTAAGCCCAGCCGGTTCCCAGCAACAACAGACAGGGTGGCATTGGCGGTCCATCCTGTCACAACTACATTTTCAGAAAACACCATTGGTTTCGTTATAATTCCTGATACTGCAAAGTAATTATACCCAAAATTGGCAAAAATTTGCAAGCAAACGTGCATGTTTTGTTTTGTGGCTTTTTGTGCTAAATTTTACAGAGAAATACTTTGTGTTACCACGTTTTCTATCAATCCACCTCTCCAATACTGTAATATACAAGATTCTAAACATAGGTTATCATAATAAAATCCGCACTTGATGATGGTGGTGTGTTTTTGTTTTTTGTCTAGTTTACACCATCTTTAATGAAATGCATCCATTTGGAAAACTAGACAATCCACTGCATCAAATGAGGGGTCACTTATCTTTGTAGCCCAATATTTGAATGCACAGTAGTTTCCATAACTTGATATAATAGTGGAAAATTATGCATTTTTCATTTATTATAACAACATTGGACAAATTGTTTTCCCTTTCTGAAGAGCTGCCAGTCTCGAATCAAGAGTGGTGCCCCATTTATATGGGTTGACCTGGCGTAGGATTTGCCAGGAGTACAAATATCCACACCACTTATTTGCAACTTTTTTTTTTTTTTTTCAAACTATCACAAGTGCATTGTAAAGGTGACGGACACAATTTTTTCTTCAAAAATATGGGCCATAGCATACTGTCTAACCTACTGCATGCAATGAGGTCACTTAGATTTCTAGCCTAAAACTTCTAGGTTTGCTATCCTGTGTGAGTGGAGGGTTCCAATCCAGATGCTTTCTTGGAAAATTGGCTTGCCGGGGAACTTGGCGCTCTGGATTCAGTGAACAATCATTCAGTCCTGAAGTCTGTGGTCAAGGTGACTGAACACTACATGAGAGCTACTGCTTATATGCGAACAGAGATACAGTGAAACAATGCAGATGGTATAGCTTGCTTCTATTGGTCCAGGCATCAGGAGGGTCCAGGGGGTTACACATCATAGGCTGATTCAATCTAAGGAATCCAAAGGTGGGGGTCTCTCCAAGGGATGAGCTCTGTTCTTCCCACCAAACTGCTCTGTTCTTCCTGCCAAACTCCAATTACAATCAATCCATTTGCATTTGACAGTTAATATCATATTAAAGGTTTATTCCCTAACATCAATAACTAGAGTATGCAATGTGCGATCTCTTCGCTGAATGCACCGAACAGCTGCTGATGTAAATGAGATTAATATGATATTAGACATGACACATTTCCTTTAACCTGAACCATATGTATCACTAATATGCATATAACTTATAATATTACACATAAACACTACTATATTTCGACATAAATAACTATGTGTTGCAACTACGATTAATGTGTACTATTTACAAATGTGTGTGTTGGTACAAATGTATACTAAAGTGTAAAAACTGTTATTGCCACGTGTTGCGGCTGGATACGCCCTTCCACGCCGTAGCGTGCTCTACGCATAATTTCAAACAAAGACTATCAAGTTTGCTCGATATCAATTGAAATGTCTTTATCCAATTTGCTGACTTCGACTATCTATATATATATATATATATATATATATATATATATATATATATATATATATGATAGATAGGTATAGATATATAAATACATATAATCTCCCCCTTTTAATAATTACATTCTTAAAAAGTGTGCTGCTTATATTGCTCAGGGAGATTTTAATAACCCTATTGAATTGTATCTAGACAGGTGAAGGGGATTTCCAAAACCAAGTTGCACTAAACCCTCAGTGTTTCTTAGTATAACTCTCCAGATGTCAACTATTTCCACCTCAGCAATTAATCTATTTCATGGCATTGTTTGATGCACAATACATTATCATAAATGGACTTGATGCTAACCTCCCGCATATTAGCTCTTTGTCTTAAATTAAATTACCTTCCTAGAGGTATTTCGGATCATTCCCCAATGTTGCTAACATTTGACCTTGCCTCTGTTAGCTCAGTCATTTCTGGATATCTTTAATGACTGAGGTGTTAGAACTAGTTGGCATGTAGGATGGATATTTTGGTGATAATGCTTGACTGTACTCCATGGGATGCTTTAACGCAGGCCTGTCCAACCTGCGGCCCTCTAGGTGTTGTGAAACTACAAGCCCCAGCATGCTTTGCCGGTAGACAACCAGTTGATAGCTGGAAGGGCATGCTGGGACTTGTAGTTTCACAACACCTGGAGGGCCGCAGGTTGGACAGGCCTGCTTTAAAGTGTTTCTTATTAATAGTGGCAAGCTTAAAAAATTCTGAAGAAAAGAAACCAAACATGAACAAAAGTGTGTCCACTTAAGGACATGCTTCGAACAAGACAGGACCAACTAATTACAAATGCACTAAGAATGGTCTGAATCACTTATTTGATCAGTCCAGGCATGTTAAGTATACTCAAAGCTGTCATGGGTGAGTTTTATGGCATGTTTGGCTACAGATGAACTGTTGAATAAGACACTTAGGAATCTATTTACTAACCTGCGATGAGCCAAAAATCTGGAGAAAACTGCTGTCTTCTCCAGAGAATGGCTAAAACAACTGTTTTAGTTTACCAAGGGTTTAAAGCAGGGGAAATCAGAGATTTCTTCTGTCTTAACACTGACTTTTAATGGGGACTGCGATGTGACCTATTTTATCTGCCAGCCTTAGCATACCTTTTTAATGGAGTCTTATGGACTCCATTGCTACCAAAGAAGAGCCTCTGTGTCCAGTACTGGAGTCCCATCACAATGCGCATGCGTGGCCTTAGCCACGCATGTGCAGTAGCCACTAGGGTCAGATCCTCCGTTCACTGGCACTGTTGAGCTACCGGTGAAGCAGACTTTAGTTAGTTTAGATAGGAAGGGGGTCCCCAGGACTCGCTAATGAGCCCTGGCTTAATAAATTCAAACTAAGGAACATTTTTAGACCCCTTAGGATAAGATACTTGTAACAATAAGCAATTTACACGTGACAAAATTGCTGAGGTATTTTTGAGTGTTATAACAAATTATGGTCACCACAGGCAAAAAATACACAAAGCTTTAAACACAGTTAAGTTACCTAAAATGCCCTCAGATTCTGTGGATTTTATGGATGTTCCCATTATAGAGGAGAAAATAGATAATGCAATAGCATTGCTTCCAAATAATAATGCTGTGGGTATGGAAGGTATGCTGCTGGAGCTTTATGACACAGACACTTTTTGTGTTCCCAGACTTTAAGAGAACTTTGTTCAATTCTTGTCAGGTGGGAGCTTACTACCGTTTATGTTAGAGACTTTAGTCATTGTGATCCCAAAACCTAGTAAAGAATTATTTTATTCAGGATTGTTTGTCCTATTTTTGTCTTGGCCACCAAAGTAACATTAGCAAAGGTATTAGCCCTTGATCAACAGAACTGTTACTCAAATTATCCATACAGACCAAATGGGATTCATGCTTGGCAAATCTACCATTCCAGGAGGCATTGTACACAACGTCAGATCATAAATGACATTGATGAGGGGTGGCAGCTGTTGGTGCTTCCAATGCCTTTGACTTGGTAGATTGAGCAAATTACTTACCTGTCCACAGCGATCGCTCCAAGGCACCAAGCTTCTGGGTAGCACTGCTGCGGTCACATGATCTTGGAGGCGGGGAATTCAAACCTCACTCCTACTTCTGCCCCACTCTGACACTCTCCTGTGTCAGAGCAACAAGTTATCTTGGCGTCTGGCTGTTCCTTGTTCCTGTGCTTCCTCTGTGTATCTCTCTCTGTGTTAATCTGCTGATCTACTGTGTACCGACCCGGCTCTGTCATCAACCGTTCTACTGCTGACTCCATGGCTCATCTGAATCGGCAGAGTCCTTAGCTGTTATGGGGACTCTGACGAAAATACAGCGCATATATATGTGGATATGGGTGTGCTGCTCTTGAGGGAACAGTATATAGGAGTTGAAGAAAACAAGAAGAGATGCAATACTTCCTAGTATAGTCCTGGAATGGGAGTATTTATGTTGGACACAAGTAATACTCGGGTATTGAGTGCGCTGAGCAGGTTCTTATAGTGGCTTGGTGATTCCCCGCATGTGCTCTAAGTACTGTAGGTTAGTGGTAACACTTGAGAGAGGTGTTATATCATCTCGAGTCTGAGCCCAGTTGGATTCTGATTGGGAATGTCAGCAATCGGTGAACTGCTGAGTGATGCTTAAGGGCCTCATGTAGAGTAAGATCCAAGTCCAACTCATGCATGCAGGAATCATTTTAAGCCAAATTTTGTCCTCCATTTTGTTTATATTACAGCACAATTATTTTCTGTTTTACTCTCAATTCTGCTTGCAGACACTGGAGACCACTATGGGGACCAGATTCGCCCTGAGTTTTGTCAATCTTTATATGGGGCTATTTGAAGAACTATGCGTCTGGGACTCTACATTCGGGGCGAACCTGGTCCTTTACGGCAGATACATGATCTATTTTTTATTTGGGATGGGGATTCTCAATCTATTTCTATATTTGTAAGTCACTTGAACTCTAACAGTTTTGTTTACGATTCACAAGCACTTTTCATCCTCACAGCATCAATTTCCTTGACATCACGCTCAAGGTAGGTGATGATTCTACAATTCTATCTGAGTTCTATTTTAAAGAGATTGATACACAAAGTTTCTTACACTCTTAAGAGCGGTCATCTACGAAGTTGGAAAAATAATTTCCTGAAGGAACAGCTCCTCTGAAGAGGAACTGTTCCACCGTAGAGGATTATGAGAAACACTACTTCATTGGTGAATTAATTTAGGGCACAGGGTTATCCAGAATTTATTCTAAATAAAGCTTTAACTGAAGTGGAACAAATTGATACAGCACAGTTTTTTTTCGATCACATGAAAAAGCAACGAATGACACAGATACGTCGACAATGTTTATTACACAATTTAATAGTTATGCAAATGAGATTAAAAAATAATTATTACTAAGACTTCTGTGCTACTTAAATTAGGTGATTCATTATGTTACACTGTTAACAAGGGTTAACAGGCTATCGGTATTTACGCATCTATGCAATGTTTCCAGTTAGAGATATGGTTATAAATGCACTTTTTTATATTTTTATATACACACATTATATTTTATATACACTAATATATATATATATTTTATAAGAAACAATTGCACTCTATTTGTATGTCATTTTATTATCTTTTTATCTTAAGCATTGTGGATGTATTTTCCATATTAAATTACACTTAATAAGTTCTAGTCTCTGTGTTCTTATGAATTCACGCGACAGTTTGGTCCAGACGCTACCTAATTGAAACTGTGCAAACCTTGTGGTTTAAGTGAACTCTGATTAAAGTAAATTGTGTTGGATTAATGCTAGGGAGAACCGAAGGCTTCCTAAATAAGAGTGTCAGCTCTTATCCGAAACAACCTTGGTGGTGGTAATTAGTATCGCAAAGCTAGTGTGTGGCATAGATAGGGAAGGATTTAATCATTTTAGACAGACCAGGTGGTTGTCTTTGTGGTTGACCCTGTGTCACATATGCGTCACGCAGACTCAGGTGAGTGTTGTTCGTGACAAATTGGTATATATATATATATATATTTTAAAAAAAAATTTATGGGTAATTGCTAAGAGATTGGCTTTGCTTCTTTATTTTTAAGGTTTTTTTTTATATATATATATATATATATA
The DNA here is from genome assembly GCF_038048845.1 of Mixophyes fleayi. Taxonomy (NCBI): domain Eukaryota; kingdom Metazoa; phylum Chordata; class Amphibia; order Anura; family Limnodynastidae; genus Mixophyes; species Mixophyes fleayi. The sequence continues at coordinate 44,527,252 of NC_134413.1, read as the reverse complement.
TATATATATATATATATATATATATATATATATATATATATATATTTTGGATCCAAATACTGTTTTAATATGAGATTGTTTATCAATAGTGCATTTTTGTCATTATGCGGAGACTGGAAGGAGTGATTTAGAGTCTGATTGAATATATCCTTAATTGTGAATAATTGTATATGACTGGTTTCACCTGTCTTAATTACATCAGTCTCTATTTAAACACTCTGAGACAAGATTGAGTATGCTTTGAGAAAGTCCCGCTCTAGGGACGAAACATGTCAGCCATCTGGTACATTACCGTGAATCTAGTGACTCCTGTATTGATTTGAGGCGCGAGGATCTAAAGGATAGAAAGGAACTACCTGCCGACTACAGTTTCCGGACGGCTCTAATAGTAGGTGCACCTACGTGAGTTCAACCGAGATTTGTGTTGTGCGACGCGGCGAGAACTAGCGAACACTAGCTCCTGATTTCATCGGAGGAGCCCGTGATTTCCAATACACCGTGTCTGCTACACGCACCCTTACAGGTACCTTACACCATCGTGGATGCTGGTAAGAACTAATCCCCCTTACAGGTACCTTACACCATCGTGGATGCTGGTAAGAACTAATCCCTATCGGGGTAATTCCTTCTGTGGATTCAGCGTTGTTTGGACGGAGTTGTGCTTATATATTTATAGCCTCTTTCCCACCGGATTCAGTGTCTGAACCATCTGGATATATATCCTATTAATTACCTGGATGTCCGAGTGGATGTGATGATCCTCCAAATCACACGCGGCTACTTATTTGTATTTATACATTAGATTGATCGTGGAGTGAACATACTTGAATTCATCTTTCCATTTATTCAGCCTCTTAGGAGTATTTTTTACGTGTACCAGTCTTGTCTTATTTATGCTGATTCCCTGTTTGGGATTCAAGTTTTTTTATGTTATTTGAGCTGGATGTTTTAATAAATTTTAGTCTGAGACCCCATATGCCATAGTGAATTGTATCGTCATCTCTAGTTTGAGTGATGGGAAAAACGAAATGAAAATTATAGTATACTTCCGTATTGTCACGATCTGTTACTAGCCGATATTAGCACTGCTGAGTAGGGAGGTGTGGATCCTAATGCATCCCCAGTGTTCACCAAGGACCTCCACAAGGGAGTTTGGGCTTCGCTGCAAGAGGGTGCACAGGTCACGGTTCTCAGAGACAGCCACCGACATAGTAACAGAGTGGATGGGCGTAGTCAGTTAATTCGGGTCAGAACCAGCCAAGAAGCGACGTACAAGGGGAGATCCGAAGGGGAGTCAATAGCATGCAGGAGTCAGAGAGCCGGAACTAGTAATAAGGTGCCAAAACGTAATCCAAAGGGAGGTCAAGGAGAAAGCCAAGCCACAATAGAAGCAGGATGCTGGAGCTGGTGTGAGAAGCAATACTCTGGCACCCTAGTGGTGCCAGAGGCTGCTATTTAATCCCAGGCATTAACCCTGATAGATGGGCGGTAATTTGCGGTCAGACCGCAGACTGGAAGCAGAATAGCGTTAAATTGTTAAAATCTCAATAAAAACATTTGATTAAAAAAAAAAAAAGAGGTAAAATATTAGATCTGGACATGATTTTGTCTTCTGATGTTTCTGTAATTAGCTCTATACCTGTAAGGGGTATTATACCTGATTGTTTTTTTCTTTTCCCAATGATATCAGGAAATATTTTGTAGGCTCTACTTTCTTCGGAACAATATAGGAATAATAAGAGATTTTAATTGTCAAAGACACTTGGGACTGGATACCTCCAAGAAGAGAAATAGTAAATTCATGTTATATCACTAGGTTGTTTCCTCATCCTGTTTGCGCCTGAAATATACACATCTGTTTTGTTTAGAAGTTAATTAAAGATGGATACAAGACAAGAAGCCTGTGATAGGCCAGATAGGGTTGAAACAGTCAACGAAAAAAATGTAAAAACAAAAATCAACATGGAGTGAAGGACAGATATATGTCTGGTCCCAAGTGTAATTACCCGATGGGCTGCTGTGGCACAGGCCTGTAGGTTGTTCTCTTTTCAATGATGAGCCGGTTCTTTTGTCTTCAATGATGAGGCATGGTTGACGGCTGGCAGAGTTGCGACATTACACCTAGAAAGTGGCATAAAAGCCCTGTGAGAGAATGCATGTTTTCAGCAGGAAAATAGGCCAGATATCGCTGAGACAGTCAAAGAAAGAAATGGGAAAGCAAAAACCAACATGGAGCGAACGACAGATATATGTCTGATCCCAAGTGTAATTACCTAATGTGCTGTTGTGGTGCAGGCCTGTAGGTTGTCCTCTTGTCAATGATGAGACTGTTCTTCTGTGGAAGTTGTCTGGTGTTCACGTTCTGTTTCATCTGTTTGCGTTGCTGATTCTGAGGTTGGTACCTGAGCATGTTGGTAATGCGTTGCTGACTTGTGGAAACTAAAATGCTCGCTGCTGCTGCTGCCTGTTGCTATGTGATCCACATTTCATTCAAAGTTGCCCACATTTGATACTGTGACATTTGGATATTACATAGGAACCTGTTCCTGTGAACTTGCATAGTCACAAACTTTTTCCTCACGCTGTGTTTGTTCAGATGAGATGTCTGGAACTTCAACTTCTGTTGGAGGTGTGTTCCCCTGTTCTGATCCTTCTTCAGTAGTGTGCGTGACCTCAATTTTGGCGGGGTACACCTCTTCAGGTTGCATGGTGTCCAGAAATTGAACTGTGGCTTGCTCAGATTCAGGTTGAGTGGCGTCCTCTGTGTCTATTGTTGCTGTGTGGGCTTCAGCTTCCACTGAACAGACTTCTTCTGTTGAATGGACTTCAATGGACACATCCTCCAAATCCATCACAGTGTCTTCAGTACTTCCGTGCTCTGGTACTTCCTTGACAAAAATAATTTTTCTCTTAGCTGATAAAAGAGAGGAAATATTGTTATTTATGAATGGAAATTTGTGGCAAGACATGTGATAACATTATAAATTTCACGGTAATATTTACTACTTTTTTTAAAAAAAATAAACATTTTATTTCTATTTCCAAACACTAAACACCTAGTAGATATTCAACATATATGATTTTCAAATAGCAATATAAATCATAAATAACGAATGTATGCTTCAGATAATTATGTAACAATACAAAAAGGAGATAATAGGAGATGCAAATTTGAATTGTGGTACATTTGTTTCCATTAAGGGAACATCTAAATCAATGCATCAGGGAATCTTCATGCAACTTTTCTACACTACTTATACAACATTTTGTACAGTGCAAATTTTAATTATAGTGTGTTGTATTGACGGAGGGGGGGGGGGAGGTGAAGTAAAGAGGGTGGGTAGAAAATATCACATAATTTGTGTTGTCCAAGATAACACACTATGTCAATTCATTAATTAACCGAGCCCAAGCGTCTATACAAGGACCATTTGGTAGATTCAAATATTTTGAGAATAACATCCTATTGGGATTTTGGCAATGACTGCACATAAGGACCCCATTTAGAATAGAACTTAAGTGCCCCCTTATCAACATCTGGAAAGGCTTCACGTCTATGAAACAAGAGGAGTTCTAGTAACTCCAGTTGTACATCTCTTAGGAATGGGGGAGCAGAGGATGTCCAGTTGCGTAGAATAGCTTTTTTTGCAACTGTCAATGCTACTGTTACAATTGGTATAATATGAACAGAAGGCAAACTGTCTTTCCAAATGTCAAAATTACAAAATAACATTGGAATGGGGTCTCCACGCAATGTAACCTTAAAAACAGAGTTTAGGAAGGCTAATATTTTGTTCCAGAAGTTAGATATTTTTCTGCATTCCCAAAAGTTATGATAAAATGTGGCTGGGCTTTGTTTGCATTTTGAGCATGAACCTCTCTCTACTGATATGAAATTATTTCTCTGTGATTGTGATATATAATCTCTATGTAACTCTTTGATATGAACCTCCTGCAGTTTCACTGAAGCTTAACATTAAGGGATATAGGTCGTGTCGAAGTCAGCAAATTGGATAAAGTCATTTCAATTAAAGTTGAGCAAACTTGGTCGTCTTTGTCTGAAAAGATGCGTATGGTACGCTACGGCGTACAATGGCACGCTACGGCGTGAAAGGGTGTACGCATCCACTACACGTGGCAGCAACAGTAATTGGTCTTTTACCATACATTCGCACAAACAAACATACTAATAAAATAATACACATTAATGGTAGTTGCAACACAGTCAGTTATGTCGAAATATATTAGTATTTATATGTTATATTAGAGTTACATGCATATTAGTGAAATACACGGAACAGGTTGAAGGAATCATATCATGAGTGGTATCATAATAAACCTCTTTGCGATTCCCTCGCAGAGTGAACCAAACAGTAGGATATGTAGAGTGCATACACAAGTTATGAATGATAGGGAATTATGAACTACTTAAGACTATGGAATCTTGGCGGGAAGAGCCGAGCATACCCCCTGGAGAGGTGACCCCCTCCTTTGGATTCCTTAGGATGAACTAGCCAATGATTGACAACCCCTTGGACCTTCCTGAGACCTGGACCAATAGATGCAAGCTATACCATCTTCATTGTGTTACTGTATTTTTGTGTGTATATAAGCAGCAGCTTCACATCTAGTGTTCAGACATCTTGTCCCCAGACTTCAGGATTGAATGACTGCACACTGGATCCAGAGCGCCTGCGATAAGTAACGGCTGTATTTATTATCACTTCGCTTGAGCATATTATTCTACTATTTGCGAATAAATCTTTGTGCGTTGGAAACACAAATCGAGGTTCGACAATCGTTATTGGTTAGCGACAATACGCACATAACAGTCGACTAACCGGCGTCCCATACAGTGAGCTAATAAAGACTCTGAGACAAGTATTTGGCAAAATTATTTCGGTCACAGCTTTATTAAACACTTCCAAACTTGGCAGACAAGCGGTGTGCAAGGCTAATAAAATATATCACCTTTTCCAGTTCCATCTGAAAAAATAGGGCGTGTTCTGCCTACTTCCATGTAGGCACCGCAGCAAAGCCCTCCGGAGACCAGCCCCCTTGGCATAAATCACCCTCCAATAAACCTGGCACGCCGCCAGTATTGGCCCAATCGTTGAAGCTGGAACCAGGCGTGCGTCCGTCTTCCTTGGGTGATACTGACCGACCCTGCTGGCTCCCCACTTCCTATGCCTTGCTCGCCGCTCTCCCGCCAAGCAAGGTCCTCATGACCCTGTCCATGGGGACCGAAGCCCCCCACCGCTACGACCTCCTGTAACAACAACCTCCAAAGCGTCTCCTGCATATTGTTAAACATATCAAGTGCAACCACTTAAAGGTGTACCCCGTCACTCCTATAAAAACCTGCACAATTGAACCAAGATTTTTGCTTCTGCTGCTGCCACGGGAGGTAATAAACAGGTTTCACTTTATTTCTCACCCTATTAATGCCTGCCCCTGACATGTTTGATCCTAGAGCTCCACTACTCAAAATACTTAAGCACAGTCTCCAACTCACACAGCCAATTCTTACACTGATCTGACTCTGTTGGCCCTGCCACCAAAACCATGCACCACTTATTTGCATCCTGTGCTTGATTCAAAAATACCACTGCTATAATAAGATAAAGGCTTTGAAAAATGCACCTGATACTGAACAGGCCATAGACAAACCCTTGTCTATGAAATAATATCCATCAGATTGAAAAACCCATCAACCTAAAGCTGTGAACATTTGAAAGGCAGACAGTATGTCTAATTTTTCCACGAGGGCCCCTTTTCCATGCTTTTTGACCATTTTTACAGCCCTGACAAAGGATTGATATTGGACCGAACACTTCTCCTGTCCAGCGCCTCGCTAACCGATGCCCCTGCCGGGTAATATAAGTGCTGGATCAGCCTAAAATTTTCTGCTGCCTTCTTAGAATCCAGCCCCAGATGCAAAATTTACTAAATTCTAACTGGGAAAAAATCTGATCGCTGCACCATTCCTTTCCACTGATGAACCACTGTGATCTTAGCCAAATATGTATCCCGTACTCCGAAACTTATGGGCCTTTGCCCTTGTGATTTCAATCGAAAAGCCTCACCTCATATCATAGGTAAGGTGACTCATAAGTTAAATGATCCTGTCACACAACAATGTTGGTCCGGGGGTAGTTGTCTTGTGTGAAATTGTGTAACAGGCTAAAGGTAGTGAGGTTAAGATGGTGGTTGAGGAATATTATAAGCTTGTCTGAATAGGTAGGTTTTCAGAGAACGCTTGAAAGTTTGTAGAACAGAGGAGAGTCTTATTGTGCGAGGGAGAGAGTTCCATAGAGTGGGTGCAGCCCGAAAAAAAGTCCTGTAACCGGGAATGGGAGGATGTAATGAGGGTGGATGAGAGACGCAGATCTTTTGCAGAACGGAGTTGCCGAGTTGGGAGATATTTTGAGACAAGAGAGGAGATGTATGTTGGTGCAGCTTTGTTGATGGCCTTGTAGGTTAGTAAAAGTATTTTATATTGGATTCGGTAGAAGACAGGCAGCCAGTGTAGAGACATACAGAGTACTACACATACCTTCTTTTCCAACATGGGTTATTCCATGTGTTGCCTCAGCTAGTGCTGGCAGAATTGATTTGGGAGTCACCTGCCTACCTTGTCCATCTTTCTACATACCATTGGTATCGTGCACGCATCCCTTCAACCTCCAACTGACCACTTCCTGTGCAGTACAAAACTTTAGCATGTTTATCAGTTTTTTTTGTTCATAAATTGCTTTAAATACATTCAGTTTTACATTCATTTCATCTTGATCATGGCTCATAATGGCAGCCTGTTTAGCTGCCTCACTGGCTCTCTTATTTCCAAGGGCACTCACAGCTATTTGTTTTGGTAACTGGATTGCATCAAGTATTTTTTTTAAGTTGTTGTGCATGTGATATGGGGTTTCCAGAAGCAGTAAGGTGAGCTCAGGGAGGACAGACACCTGTGGAGCAGAAGGGTTGTAGTGATCATAATTTCACACTCAGGCAAATGAGAGGGACTGAATCTTTTAAACTTGTTCCAATAGCTGCCCGTTCAGCCATGGATTTCAGTGCACTTAGAGGCTCTGGCGCCTTGATCTCTGGCATGGAGCTGAACTGGGGTGGCCCGTTCAGCAGTGGCTGGCTGGCTGGGTTTGGTGTCACTGAAGTTGGGCGTTTGCTCCAAATTGACTAAAATCATGAGCCACCCCAAATGTAAATGTTCACATGTTTGCTTTTTTTATTGCTATTATACAAACTCTTGGAATATAGGAATGCGCTCTAGACCTATTGATTGCAAGGGCTGCACTAACCAAGGGTATCCCATCCTTATAGTAACATGTAAATAACACTCACCCTCCTTATAAGGAAAGTTCAGTCATGCACATCTCAGAGGTTTCAAACAAAAAAAAGGAGAGATACTTGCGGTCTCCATAGTTATTTTGGTATGTAGCAGCAGACAAGAATGTTGTGCCGCACGGCAGTGCAGGATATTTGTGCGTCTCAGCCTGAGACGCACGATCGTGACTTCTGGTTCCGGACAGGAGATCTGATGCATAAGGGGCGTGACCCAAGGCGTTTTGTCCCTATAGGGACTTTCTCAAGAGCATGAATAGTTGTGCATGTGCTATGTGCACCTATATATAGAGAGTGCAGTAACGGAATAATTGCTCTGATAGGCTGGAGGTCTTTTGACACATTACACAAAAATTTAGAAAAACCCTCTGGCAGACAATAATTTCAGGGATAGGTTCAATAAGGTTCAATAACAGCTAATCTGTCACTCTACATAGACACATTTTTACAACCACATGTTAAAAAACAGGAAGCATTTCTTCAAGACACCACACACGTCTTACAATTATTAGAGGGAATTACTTGGAAAACAGGTTACTGGCTAGTAACCTGCGATGTTTCCTCATTATATACGGTCATCAAACATACACTTGGATTGGAAAGTACTAGTAGATAACAACGGAGACCGCAAGTATCTCTCCTTTTTTTTTTTGAAACCTTTGAGATGTGCATGACTGAACTTTCCTTGTAAGGAGGGTGAGTGTTATTCCACCATTTGAACTGCAGTTGTTGTATCTCTCTCCAAAGGACATTTCATTGGCACTTACTATCTGGACCATTATATGAACTGCAGTTGAACGATTTCTATTCTTCTAAGGACATATTTCTGACATCGATTTATCTGGACAATTATTGGTCTGATTATCCTAAACACTTTTGGATAGCACTATTACAAATCCTAACATCTTGGTGGCTGGAGGCCAATATTTTTGTTTATGCTGTTTATGTTTACAAGCAATGTGATATATTATGTATTTATGTTTTTATTTTGTCTGATTCAGCCTATTTTATATGTATTTTATGGTTAGTTTTTTCCATTTGGAACTTTTATTGATCTAGTTATAATAAATTTGCATCTAACAATATGTGTCTACCTTACACACTAACTTTACAACGCAGCATCTCTTATACTTATTTATAACAGATAACAGAAGTCAATGAGCGCCTAACCATTATATTGTATTATACAAACTCTTGTCATGTTTTCCTTTGTCTGAATCCTGTTACTCCTCATCCACCCTCTGGGAATGTGAATTCTCATGAGACATTTTTTTTTTTGGGTGCCAGTTCCCATCTTGTAAATCTGGCACTGGAAATGTGCCTGGCCTGAACAGAGTTTAGTACTGCAGCAATGGTGTGTGGTACAAAGTGAGTGGGTGCTGCAATACTATGTCCTGTACCCTGTCAACTAGAGCCACAGTGACTGCAACATCTCGACTGCAAACACATTGGCAAGGCAGTGGGCAAAGTATCCAGGATAAAGCTGTGGCTTTTGAGAGTCACCATGTATTTCTTTGTGGACCCCTGCTGCTGTTGCTTCTGGTTTATCGCAGAACAAAGAAAATGGTTTGTTGTAATCTGGTATGCCTAATGTGGATGCTTCTGCTTGTTTCAAAGTTTAAAAGGCAAAATCAGTTTCTGTAGTCTGCATTACCTTTTCTGGCAGAATACCCACACATTCCAAGAAAAGTTCTGACCTGTTTTCTGATTCTGTAGTAAAGGGTGTTGTATGATACATTTTACTGTGTTATGAGTCACTGACCTTGTGTCAAGCAGTGTCCCAAATATGTTACCTTAGTTTGACAAGGTTGCAACTTATCTCTTGATACTTTGTGTCCTGTGGATGCAAGATGCTTTTAGAGTAGAAAGGTATCTGTAAGAGATGCTTAAAAAGATTCAGAAAACAGGTAACAGGTCATCAATGCAGAACTATTATGAGGTAAATACATTTGAATTTCTATGTTTCCTTCTTAAAATGTCGGTAGGTGTATGATAGGCTTGCATGTGTTTCTGCAATTGTAATATTTTTAACTTTATGCATCCTCTGAAGGAGAATGTAAACTTGAGTATAACTGTAAAACTTATTTTCTGCTATCAATTACACACATACAATAGCTGATTTGATTAGAATACAATGATGTCAGCATAAATAGACACAGAGGGGGGTATTCAATTGTTGCTCCGGCCGCCGGAAGAACGAGCGCGTTAAAACTATTACCGTTTATACGGTAATTACTCGCTGAATTTCATCTCGCGAGATGAAATTCAGCGAGTAAACTACCGTATTAATGGTTTTTACGCGCAAGTTTACCGTATAAACGGTAATAGTTTTAACGCGCTCGTTTTTTTGCGGTCCAGAGCAACAATTGAATACCCCCCTCTGTGTCTATTTATGCTGACATCATTGTAATTTAATCAAATCAGCTATTGTATGTGTGTAATTGATAGCAGAAAATAAGTTTTACAGTTACACTCAAGTTTACATTCTCCTTCAGCTACAGGAAATTATATTTATATATATATATATATATATATATATATATATATATGTATATGTTCATGAGAAGAAATAAAATAGTAACAATTCATTTAGGTTTTTATTGCTGCAATACTTGTCTGGCTAAAAAGGTCACTAATCACACCCACTAACTAGCATAGGGTGGGTGTCTGATAAAAAAAAAGTGATGGTGTGGGGGTGGAGGTCACAGATATAAAATACTCAAACCCAAGACAGAACTAGCAAGTCTGAAGAAAAGGAAAAAAAAAATATATAGATAGATATACAAAGAACAAAAACCACATGACCTTTATGATTAGACACAAAACAAACATTGTATTTTAAGTTAACTTGATAAAATGTCACAAAGCAGTATATGTAGTTTTATTAACAGTACTGGCAGCATCTCAGCATAAAGAGAGCATTAGAAAAAACAACCATGATGATCTGTTCAAAAGAAACAGTTTATTCTCACTAGTAGAATAGCTCATAAAATAGTAGTAACATTATCATCTTGACCAAAAACCTCACTTTGTAACTAAGGTACACATATATCTAGATTACTTTCTTAAATTTATAGTAAATACTGTAGTGTATACATAATATTACTGGTAATGAAAATAAAACTATGCCACACATTACTATTCTAGTACTAATGGATCTGTTTTATATTTTAAGAGGACATTAATACATTTTATTTAATTCATTAAGCATAAAATCATACTTGCCGACTTTTCAATCAAGCTGTCCGGGAGGAGATCCGTCAAGGTGGGCTCATGCGCATGTCCTATAGTCTTAAATAATTCACAACATGCAGGTAAATCTTTACTAGGGTCAGGATCGTCAGTCAACAACAAACAAATTTTTCTGCTAGACCATAGTGTTGTCCTTATAATTATCTGTCAGTTCCTCTAAAATACATATATTATTAACAAGTTTGTATGTCAGTCTTGTTATACATTGTGACACGTACGCCAACACTGATGGCTGTTTACTGCTACACATACTGGTTTTAAAACTGACACATTCCATTCTCCAAGACATGTTATTTGTCTTAATCTATCTTTATCATTAAGTGATCATCATCATCATCATCAGTTATTTATATAGCGCCAACATATTCCGTAGCGCTTTACAATTGGGGACAAACGTAATAAACTAATAAACAAACTGGGTAAAACAGACAAAGAGGTGAGAAGGCCCTGCTCGCAAGCTTACAATCTATGGGACAATGGGAGATTGACACATGAGGTTAAGTATACATTTTGCATCTTGGCCCAGCCAGACTGCAAAGGTAGGGTGACTCATAAGCTAAATGATCCTGTCACACAATAATGTTGGTCCGGGGGTAGTTGTCTTGTGTGAAATTGTGTAACAGGCTAAAGGTAGTGAGGTTAAGATGGTGGTTGAGGAATATTATACGCTTGTCTGAATAGGTAGGTTTTCAGAGAACGCTTGAAAGTTTGTAGAACAGAGGAGAGTCTTATTGTGCGAGGGAGAGAGTTCCATAGAGTGGGTGCAGCCCGAAAAAAGTCCTGTAACCGGGAATGGGAGGATGTAATGAGGGTGGATGAGAGACGCAGATCTTTTGCAGAACGGAGTTGCCGAGTTGGGAGATATTTTGAGACAAGAGAGGAGATGTATGTTGGTGCAGCCTTGTTGATGGCCTTGTAGGTTAGTAAAAGTATTTTATATTGGATTCGGTAGAAGACAGGCAGCCAGTGTAGAGACATACAGAGTGATTCAACAGAGGAATAGCTATTTGCAAGAAAAATCAGTCTTGCCGAAGCATGCAAAATAGATTTTAGGGGTTTGAGTCTGTTTTTGGGAAGGCCAGTAAGGAGGGAATTGCAATAGTCAATGCGGGAGATGATTAGTGCATGAATTAAGGTTTTAGCAGTGTCTTGTGTGAGATATGTGCGGATTCTGGAAATGTTCTTTAGATGTATGTAACATGATTTAGATATAGAGTCAATGTGGGGAACAAAGGATAGGCGTGAATCAAGGATTACACCTAGGCAGCGAGCTTGTGGGGTGGGATTTATGGTCATGTTATCAACAGAGATAGAAATGTCAGGTATGCTCTTGTTGGCGGGTGGGAATATTATTAACTCTGTTTTAGAAAGATTAAGTTTGAGTTGACGAGAGGACATCCAAGATGAAATGGCAGAAAGACAGTCAGTTACACGGGACAACACAGATGTCGAGATATCAGGAGAGGATAGATAGATTTGGGTATCATCCGCATAGAGATGATACTGAAAGCCAAAGGAACTTATTAGATTTCCAAGAGAAGCGGTATAGATAGAGAACAGCAGAGGACCTAGCACCGAGCCTTGTGGTACTCCAACTGATAGGGGAAGCGGAGCAGATGTGGCTCCAGAGAAATTAACAGTGAAAGAGCGATTAGAGAGGTAAGATGAGAACCAGGATAGAACTGTGTCTTGAAGACCTAGGGATTGCAGCGTTTGTATGAGAAGAGAGTGGTCAACTGTGTCAAATGCAGCCGAGAGATCAAGGAGAATTAGGAGAGAGTAATGGCGTTCAGTCTTAGCAGTGATCAGATCATTAACAACCTTGGTCAGCGCAGTCTCTGTGGAGTGTTGAGAACGAAAGCCTGACTGAAGAGGATCCAACAGGTTGTTTGCGGAAAGAAAGCGTGTGAGGCGAGTGTAGGCAAGTCTCTCTAGAAGCTTGGAGGGGCAAGGGAGCTGAGAGATGGGACGGTAATTTGAGAGAGAGTTTGGGTCGGAGTTTTGTTTTTTTAGAATAGGAGTAATCACTGCATGCTTGTATAGTGATGGAAAGATGCCAGTAGAGAGTGAGAGATTACAGATTTGAGTTAGAGGTGAAATGAGCACAGAAGACAGGGATCTACCAATTTGCGAGGGAATAGGATCAAGAGGACAGGAGGTAGAGTAGGAAGATAAGAAGAGCGTAGAAATTTCCTCTTCATTTGTGGGGTCAAATGAAGAAAGGGTGTCAGAGGGTAGTGGGAAGGAAATGAGCTGATGGCTTGTTGAGGAAGAGGATACCATTTCTAGTCTGATCTTATCAATCTTGTCCTTGAAGTAGGTAGCAAGATCCTGAGCACTGATAGTAGATGGAGGGTTCGGGGTGGGAGGATTGAGAAGATGATTAAATGTATTGAAAAGGCGTTTGGGGTTAGAAGCCTGAGCATAGATAAGAGATTGAAAGTATGTTTGTTTTGCAGTGTCCAGAGCATTTCGATAGGAGTGGTAGACAGAAGTATATGTGAAGAAGTCATTAGAGATTTACGCCAGTGACGTTCTGCTTTACGGGACAGTTTTTGAAGATTTCGTGTTGCTTTGGTGTGCCACGGTTGACATCGAAGTCGACGTGTAGTATGAAGTGTCGCTGGAGCCACTTGATCAAGGGCCGTTGCTAAGGTTAGGTGAAAATGAGGTACTGCCATCTCAGGGGATGAGAATGTAGAGATAGGGGAGAGAAGGTGTTGGAGAGAGGTGGAAAACTGTTGAAGATTAATAGAATTCAGATTTCTACGAGTATGAGGAGGCTTGGTTGAGTTAGACAGTAGAGAGGTTAGAGCAGTGGGGGTGAGAGTGTAGCTGATAAGGTGATGATCCAAGAGGGGGAAGGGTGTATTAATAAAGTTAGAAACTGAGCATAGTCTAGAGAAAACAAGATCAAGGCAGTGGCCATCCTTATGAGTAGATGATTCAATCCACTGGGAGAGGTCAAGTGAGGATGTTAGAGAGAGTAGTTTGGAAGCAGCTTTGGAAGGTGGGTTATCAATGGGGATGTTGAAGTCACCCATGATGATGGTGGGGATGTCTGAAGATAAGAAGTGAGGGAGCCATGCAGAGAAATCCTCAATAAATTGTTGGTGTGCTCCAGGGGGACGATAGATCACCGCAACACGTAGGGAGAATGGATTAAAAATGCGAATAGCATGTACTTCAAAAGATGTGAACGTGAGTGATGGGACATTTGGTAGAACTGTGTATGTGCACTGTGGGGAGAGAAGTAGTCCAACCCCACCTCCTTGTCTGCCTTCAGGTCTGGAGGTGTGGGTGAGATGGAGGCCACCATGTGAAAGTGCTGCAGGTGAGGCAGTGTCTGATTGCATGAGCCATGTTTCTGTTATTGCCAGAAGGTTGAGGTTTTTTGAGAGGAAGAGATCATGAACGGAGGTAAGTTTGTTACAAACAGATCGTGCATTCCAAAGGGCACATTTAAAGGACTTGGGAAGAGAGGGTAGACAGGTGATGTGTTTGAGGTTTGCTATAGAACGGTAGTGTTCTGATGTATGTGTGTGTGAGGAGTGTGGGGGACCTGGATTAGGTGATATATCACCAGCTAATAGAAGCAGAGTGAGCGAAAGATAGGCAAGGGGATTGTAAGATGTGTGGCCTTTTATTTTCTGGCGACAGGTGGAGGCTGTACTTGTTAGAGATAATAAATAGGACAACAGTTCATGGGTGTTAAATAGAGGTGAGTGGAGTAATGCAGGTGCAATATGAACAAATTTGTGTGTTGGTGGAGGGGTGAAAGATGACACAGTCCTAAAGATCATGCCATGAAATGAGACTAAGAAAAGCAATTTGTGAAACATTGTGAAAAAAGGGGTAAAAGCAAAAAGCAAGGATATTTTAAGAATTACCTCTTAGCAGTATTCCATATAAATAGACAAGTAGTGCAGAAATAGGCTGTGGCAGATGTTGCTTATTGCTGGGAGTTAAAGCAAGTCAAATGTAGTCCAATGGTTGTCTAACTGTGCATTTTCGTCCACTTTGTGATTTCTGCACTAAGTGGGATTTTCTCACACACGTCTAACCCCACATACGTCTCCCCATAGAATGAAACTAAGATGTAGTCAGTCTAATTTAGGAATACACTACAGATGTGCTAATTGGTCAGCTAATCAAAGGAAAAGAAAACATTTGTGGGAAAGGATAGAGGAGGCCAGATACCTATCATAAATTAGGCAGCAATAAAAGACTGTGCCAACCTAAGTTTAAACAGATAACAGCTTCCTATAACATACTTAAACACAGATTGCAGGGATGAAATTCACAGAATAATGATCAGAGTAGTAGTAGCAGCATGGATGAACATACTTAAACACAGATTGCAGGGATGAAATTCACAGAATAATGATCAGAGTAGTAGTAGCAGCATGGATGAACATACCTGAAGATGAAAAGAGAAGAGAAAGATGAGGATTAGTTGCTGTGTTGTCTAACTGTGCATTTTCGTCCACTTTGTGAGAAAATCCCACTTAGTGCAGAAATCACACACGTCTAACCCCACATACGTCTCCCCATAGAATGAAACTAAGATGTAGTCAGTCTAATTTAGGAATACACTACAGATGTGCTAATTGGTCAGCTAATCAAAGGAAAAGAAAACATTTGTGGGAAAGGATAGAGGAGGCCAGATACCTATCATAAATTAGGCAGCAATAAAAGACTGTGCCAACCTAAGTTTAAACAGATAACAGCTTCCTATAACATACTTAAACACAGATTGCAGGGATGAAATTCACAGAATAATGATCAGAGTAGTAGTAGCAGCATGGATGAACATACTTAAACACAGATTGCAGGGATGAAATTCACAGAATAATGATCAGAGTAGTAGTAGCAGCATGGATGAACATACTTAAACACAGATTGCAGGGATGAAATTCACAGAATAATGATCAGAGTAGTAGTAGCAGCATGGATGAACATACTTAAACACAGATTGCAGGGATGAAATTCACAGAATAATGATCAGAGTAGTAGTAGCAGCATGGATGAACATACTTAAACACAGATTGCAGGGATGAAATTCACAGAATAATGATCAGAGTAGTAGTAGCAGCATGGATGAACATACCTGAAGATGAAAAGAGAAGAGAAGTGATTTGATACTCTGTTGCTCTATATTATGCACTGATAATGTCAAACAAACCAGTGAGTGAGAATGGTTTGGAACAATCTCTAGTCATCTTATATCACAGTACATACCACACACATTCAGGATCATACCTGTTTCTCATAATCTCACTTATAAACCTTTGGACATGTTAGATTCCTCTCCCTCTTTGGTGGTGCTGTGTCCCATTGTTACAACAACTAGATTATGAAATTTGTTCTTTTTCAATTGGTACCAACTTTTAACTTGTAGAAGCTCATCAAAAGTAAACAAACACAATGGGTACGTCACTCAATTACAGGTTAGGACATCCCTTATCAGTACAGGGAGCCAGAGCTCTACCCGGTTTAATATATCCTTATAACTGCACTTGAGGGCTCTGACACATACAGCATGACACACAAAGGACACTTCTCATCATCATCACCATTTATTTATATAGCGCCACTGATTCCGCAGCGCTGTACAGAGAACTCATTCACATCAGTCCCTGCCCCATTGGAGCTTACAGTCTAAATTCCCTAACATACACACACAGACAGACAGAGAGAGAGACTAGGATCAATTGTATCACTTTATGTGCAAACAGTAATCCTGCAGCATGTAAATGTTTGATATTTCTGCACATTGCAAACAGAAGTCTGAGCATTTTAATGTTTTTTTTTCTCCCTGAATGACAAATATATTAATATCAAACATTTAAAATTTTTGTCCACACAGCCTCCGCCCAAAAGCAAACACCACCAGTGCCAGCAGTCCAACCCAGGAGGAAGATGACTCCTTCGGGGGTAAATGCACCTATATTGTAATAGGGGTAAAACAATGCTATGAAAAATGTGTCTAATGTAAATCATCTGTAACTGCTTTAGTCCCGATAATGGTTATTAATGTTTTTTAACCATTTTTTAAGTAACAGCACAAGGTGCATTGGAGGCAATAGACCTCCAATCAGAGGAGGTCATCACCTTACTGACTGTGGAAACAGACACTGAAGTTGAGGAGACTGTGCATCCACACCCAGCACACCAACTTCCACACCGAGCAGACCTCAACCTGCACTTGTCCCCAATTTGGCTGCATCCATACAACAGTTTAGCAGGGTGCAGGAGAATTTGGCGACAGTGACAGTTGACCAAAGGATTTCCGGTGTCTGCGGAGTATCGGACAATCAGCTACGGATGTCCACGTGCTTAGAAAGGATCGATAATAGCCTGATCCAGTTGAACACTGGACTTAATAATTTGACTGGGGTTGTGCGTGGACTGTCCGGCAATTTTTGCCCCTCTACAGAAAAAAGATGGTTTATTTAAACTTCCATTGTGCCTCTTGTTATATTTACATTGCCCTGCAGTGTAACAGTGAAGTGTTTGCCAATCTCACCTACCTATATAAAGCAGTGTATTGTATGTGGCAATTTTGAATTCAAACTCCGGCGAGTTTGCAAAATTACAGCTTCATACATTTGGTGATTTGCATAGCTAGAGGGGCAAAAAGTCGGGACTGCGATTTGCAGTGATTTTGAGAATGGTGATTTTGAAAGAAAATCTTCTAGCGATATTACATCTAATCGCCATTTAATAATTCAGTGATGTTAATCTCACCCAAGAAAAGCGCTGGAAATGCAAAATCGCAGCTTGATACATTTATCCCCAGATCTCCTTTCAAAGCTTGGAGAGAGGAGTGCAGTTCAGCACATTTTTGGGGGGAATTGAAGCCCTTCACATAATGTGAAATAATATTTACGATCATGAGAAAGTCATTGATTGAGGATCAGCAGAACAAAACTGGTCTAAAAACAGAAAGGACAGGAAGAAAGGTGACAACCAGGGGAGTAGAAGGGCAAGAAAGATGGTGACCAAGTGGAGCAATGGTTGGCTTTGGATGGGGAGTCATGAGCGAATAATCTGGTGGACCAGCAGAGTGCCCAAGGCAATGTGGGGTACGTGGCTGGCAATTACTGGACAGCTAAAGGATAATGAAAACCAGAAGGTAGACAGGGGAAGGGGGTAAAGGTGGGAGAAGGCTCCAAAGTGGCTTATATATGCATTATAACTGTGGTGGAAGGTAGGCATAAGGGTATAATGTTCACTAAATAACATGCATTAACAGTAACAGTACAAAATCGAGACAGGTGAAAACAAGAAACAATACTATTAGATATAAGTCCAGATACTTTGGCAGCATCCGCGTAGCTGTATCAGAGCTCATCTTCTTTGCTGTGGGAAGCAGGTCCTGTAGTTAGGAGAGAGGTACTAACTATAGAGGTGAAAAGGGGAGAAAACAAACACAGGAAAACAATACAATAAACAAGGAACAGGGCCGTGTCAAAGACAATGCCTTCATTGTTCCTACTCTTAGTCAGAAGTAGTGCATGACACTAAAAAAGTAAAATAAGTTTCTTGTCAGGCTATTGAGGGCAGTGTGCATATTGTAGCTATTGAGGCGGCTTGTCATTAGTAGGGTAGTCTGTAAAAGCAGTAATGAAATCGAAGATGGGAGAAATGCTCAGAGGACTGACAGATTCAGGGTGGAAGATGTCAAGAAATCATTTATCTCAGACTTGCAGGGATAGCCAGAAAATAGAACATGAGCAGGCTGCCAAAGACAAAACATGTATCACATCAGACAAGGCTAAGCTGATGGGATTCAGTGGCAAATTCAAGGCAGCGCAATTCCAAGATCAGTAGGTACTTTAGTGAATCACTCAAGGGTATGGAGAACGTGGTTTAGAGAGTTTTGGGACAGCAGTCATCTGTCGCTGGAATAAACAACTGCCTGTCATACTAGGTCCAGTACATATTCCTAGACCTATGGACCCTCAGTAGTCATGCTTCTACAAGATTTCACTTTCACACGTAAAAAAACACACCTAAAACAATACAATTCAACCATGTCTAGCACAGTTAGGTCCACAGCAATATATAAGATGGAACATGCAAAGAAATCACAGAGTAATTCCCACCAAAAGGTTTGTTACTGACACTGCACATATTACAAAGGATTATAAAAGAGAATTTCTAAGTGTCAGTTTGCAAAACACAACTTCTAAACAACATGCAATTCAGTATTTCAATAACAGTGTAACATATATATATATTAATCTATGAGTTCAACTTCCAGCACAGTGACTTACCCAGGCAGATCTATCTGCAATCGACACAGAGGGGAATGATTTGTAAGTCAGGAATATAAATTTCTGCTTACCATGCAGAGGGCACAGGTCACTCCCCCATTTGTCAATGCAAAAGATCAGCGTCCTTTGTCTGGTCACGATGAAGAAGACCGGACAGCCCCCAGGTGGTTGAAAGAAAATGTCCAGAAAAGAAGTCTGAAGTAATGAAGGTTTACTTCAAAATAAAAGATAAATAATAATAGCAAGTAAAACATCCATCTTACAAAATGAGAGTATACATTTTGTTGGCTTCAATCCAAAAGCTTCCCACTCCTCTCTTCACAGTTGATATTTATGGGTTACAAGTTACACAACTAATTACATATTCATGATATTCTAACACGTACATTCCCATTTCTAAGAAAACACAAGTTATAATCTCTTAAAGGAGAATCCTTCTATTCTTATAATCCAGATGCATCAGTTATACTCTGGTGCTTGATCTTCATTAGTTGATTCCATTTCAAATTCAAAGAATACCTCATCTTGCTTCATTTGAGTATTAGCATACTGAAAGCTGTTTTTATTGTGTCAGCCCTTGTCCATATCGAAATGTCCATACAGATCAGATACTTAAGGCAGTCCCTCTGGCTGCTATAGGTATACGATTCAGCACAATAGTTAGAACATATAATATTGATAACAAGTTGCTGGTTAAGCTGTGAATCTCAGATTCTAGCATATACAGTGTCATCCTTAATTATAATACACTTTAATACATATACATTTATATTTATTTCTAATACAAATGCCTTATCATATATTGCATCTCATATAATAGCTATGCACACTTATTATATTGATAGTTATTAGCTTCCGATATCAAATTTCTTCTTCTTATAATTGCTTTAACACAGTATATAACCGAGCCTAGAGAATGCATTATGAACCCCTGAGTGGAAGTTGAAGGATATATCATAAGGGTTTAACAATCTCCATGGGCCTGTGAGGCAATGTGTTAATTTTAGATTAGTGATCTGAATCCACAGGTCAGTGTTTTGAGGGATAGGGCTCTTGTCCATAATTGGGTCATCTACCACATTAAAATCCCCCCCCACAATTAGATTCGGTGTATCCCTCGAGGCGAGCAGCTGTGATATAAATTGGAAAAATTCTTCTTGGTTAACATTGGGAGCGTATATGTTTAAAAGTGTGTATCACAGAGCTGGACATGCAGCAATAAATATCTGCCATTCGGATAAACTACCCTATCAGAAATGGTGTAAGGTACATTCTTCCTGAACAACATGGCAACTCCCCTAGATTTATTTTTAAAAGGAGCTGATATGCATTCGGTAATCTATGAAGCTTTAATACTAGAGTCATCCCCCAATTTCCAATGTGTTTCCTGTTGGAAGATGATATCGGGGCTATGGTGTTTGAGTTGTGATATGACTTTTTTCCGTTTTATAGGAGTGTTTAATCCACCAACATTCCATGACACAACATTCAAGGGCGGAGGGGGGAGGAGTAGTGTCTGATTGTGTGTGTGGCATGGTCATGGCAAGGGATTGGTTACTCACAGGCTGAATTTTCATAAGATGCGATCCCATAATCAAAGTAAATGGATACACCCTCAGCCATCTCAGTAAACTCTGGTCTCTTCCGCACCTCGCGTACATTTTCCATGCTGTTACTATTGTACATGTCAGTAAGAGTGAAAACTTTATTATCCGAACATTCCTCATCCACCATTTTTTATTTTTTTCTGTTCCATTAACAAGCTATAATACATCCCAGACAAGTAGTCAGGATCTACCCACATGGGATGAACAGTTCAATACATGGAGTTGGGAAACGTCATAGCTAGAAAAGAAAGAGGAGGGGTAGCAGTGTTCTTCAAAGTCTCCACTGACATTCAGGAGAGCCTCATTGCTACATTGCTAATTGTCATTGCTGAAATAGAAATAATAGGGCTGGCAGTCTTGGTCTGAATCTGCCGTCAAATTGTACTGTGTTATATAGCTCACACACAAACAGGAGCGCTCCATTGCTAATTTTCATTGCTGAAATAGAAATAACACGGCTGTCAATCTTGGTCTAAATCTGCAGTCAAACTGTACTGTGTTATATAGCTCACACACTGTTAGGGTTCTGTTCACAACCACTTCCTTAATTACAGCCATGGAGCCAGACACGTGATATAAACATTTAAACTGTTTATTGCAGTAAAGTAAAGTTCAGGTAAGGCAAAAATAAACAGTAACAGTTCAGGCTGAATGGAACAATGGATTTCCAGATCTTGGCAAACAAGCAGTAAATAATAAAGAAATGCAGCAGATGACTTAACTGAAACCAGTTTGTAGTAGCAGCCAGAAACATGCAGGTAATCCAGGAACAGAGAGACACATGAGCAGGCTAGGAACATCAATGACCAGCAAAGGATTCAGGAATAAGCAGACATATATAGGCCACAGACAGGTGAGGATAATTAATTAGCAGGCTAGTTAACCCCTAATAGAGGAATGGCCGGACAGCAGCTCCTCTGGAGAATCACAGATACTGCAGGGTAATGTGCACACAGGGTAACAAAGCATATCATAACACAGGGTAAAATGCATACAAAGAAACAGGGCAGATCATAACAAAAATACACACAAAGAAACAAGGCAGATCATAACATAGCACCTCCTTTAAGGAGCGGATTCCAGACGCTCCATACATGCTCCTTTCAAGTTTTTCTCCTCTTCTTTTTCTTTTTATAAGATCTCCCTGGAGACACAATTGGGCTCTTCTCTAATGGAGTACAGAGATGACCCAATTCTTCAGAAGCAGAAGAATTGGCAAGTTCGTCCACTAACTCTCTAGTATCCTCCAAAAATTTGCTTTCAGAGTCTGAGTCCCAGCCTAGAGTCGGAACAGGACTGTTAATTTTATGAGAAGATGGTGAAATGCCCATGAAGCCGGTAACCAAGGTTTGTTGTTTGTGATTGTTCTTTTTATTTTTTGAAGATATAGGCTGACCAATGGAAGCAACAGACATCGATGACTTGTGAATAAGCTTAGGTGCAGAAACACAGGCTGGAATGGAAACAAGAACTATGACCAGGAAACTCAACTGTTGATGGAGAGTACTTCTTGCACACAGCGTTAACAAAGTCCATGGTATTATGGATAATGGGGTTATCGGAATTTAAAAGGGAGAAGGCCCAGGTCTGTGGCTCACCTCTAAAATTCATGATCATAGAACCCACTTGGTTAAATTGGCTGGCAAAGTAATCTGGCGAGTCTTGAAACAGTTTCATGGAAAGCTGAAGAACCGAAATAAACTGTTTGATGTCTCCATCAAAGAAGACTGGAGGAGGATCTGATGACTTGGAAGAGGCATCTGGGCATTCTGGCTTACTAGGAAACTCTGGGGAGTCTTCAACTTGAGCAGCAGTCTCTGGAGAATCCCTCCTCACTGGGACGGCAGAGCATAAGTCCCCAAATGGGACGGCAGAACAGGAGTCCCCGACTGGGACGTCTGAGCATGAGTCCCCCACTGGGACGGCAGAGCATGAGTCCCCCACTGGGACGGCAAGCTGGGCACATTGGATGGATTGCCCAAACTGCGCACACCACTCGGACTGGACAGCACTATGGGGAGCCGCAGAGCAGACAGCACTGTGAGTAGCCGCAGAGCAGACAGCACTGTGAGGAGCCGCAGAGTAGACAGCACCAAGTGGTAACTCGGGCTGAACCGCATGGACTGGCAACTTGGGCTGAACCGCATGGACTGGCAACTCGGGCTGAACCGCATGGACTGGCAACTCGGGCTGAACCGCATGGACTGGCAACTCGGGCAGAACCGCATGGACTGGCAACTCGGGCAGAACCGCATGGACTGGCAACTCGGGCAGAACCGCATGGAACCGGGCCCCCTCTGGAGCAGACTGGAGGGACAGGGCCCCCTCTGGAGCCGACTGTAAGGGCAGCGCCCCCTCTGGAGCCGACTGTAAGGGCAGCGCCCCCTCTGGAGCGGACTGTAAGGGCAGCGCCCCCTCTGGAGCGGACTGTAAGGGCAGAGCCCCCTCTGGAGCGGACTGTAAGGGCAGCGCCCCCTCTGGAGCGGACTGTAAGGGCAGCGCCCCCTCTGGAGCGGACTGTAAGGGCAGCGCCCCCTCTGGAGCGGACTGTAAGGGCAGCGCCCCCTCTGGAGCGGACTGTAAGGGCAGCGCCCCCTCTGGAGCTGACTGTAAGGGCAGCGCCCCCTCTGGAGCTGACTGTAAGGGCAGCGCCCCCTCTGGAGCTGACTGTAAGGGCTGCGCCCCCTCTGGAGCTGACTGTAGCTCAGGAACAACGAAAGCAGCTTGTGACTCGGAACTGGAGGCAGCGGCTGAAGACTCGGAACCGGGCAGCACAGTGGCAGGAGGCTCGGGTGCAACGGCTGCAGCAGGAGACTCAGAAAAGGACACAGTGGCAGCAGGCTCAGGACCGGACACTGTGGCAGCAGACTCAGGACCGGACACAGTGGCAGCAGGCTCAGGACCGGACACAGTGGCAGCAGGCTCAGGACCGGACACAGTGGCAGCAGGCTCAGGGCCGGATACAGTGGCAGCAGGCTCCAAGCTGGAGGCAGATGATGTGTCCTCAGAGCTGGAGGCAGATGATGTGACCTCAGAGCTGGGGGCAGATGATGTGACCTCAGAGCTGGGGGCAGATGATGTGACCTCAGAGCTGGGGGCAGATGATGTGACCTCAGAGCTGGAGGCAGATGATGTGACCTCGGAACAGGAGACAGAGGCTGGCACCTCGGAACAGGAGACAGAGGCTGGCACCTCGGAACAGGAGACAGAGGCTGGCACCTCGGAACAGGCAGCTGGAGCTGGCACCTCAGAGCTGGTAACTGGGGTTGGCAGATTGGGTCTCATGTCAGGGAGCAGAATAGGTGAAGTATAAACAAATCCAGAATGCGGAGAAGTAACAACAGAAGATGGTTTGGTAGGCTGTGGTGGTCTGCGGAGAGGACAGGCTTGTAAGAAGTGTATATTACTTGCACAGTAGAGACACAGTTTGTTGGTTATTCTGCGCCGTCGCTCCGCTTCGGTCAGGTGGGGGCGTGGACCACCTGTGAACCGGGCATCTGTTACACTGTAGTTGTTAGTTAAATGCAAATTTGTCATAGTACTATTAAGATGTGCTGGCAGCACAGTTTCAGCAGCAGACAGAGTTGGCTGAAGCAAATCAACAGTATTGGATTTCAGAGAAACAGATTCTGATAGTCTTCTGAGTGGGTCCAAAAGTATAGCAGAAAATTGAGCCAGCTGAGAGCGTAACAAAATTATATCAGTTTGCAGACACTGAAGCAGAGGCTGTTCAGCCATTTGTAGAGCAGACATGTTTGCAGGGAGAAAACAAATGAAATCAATTGCAATGAGAGTTCCAGGTGAAATCTGAAGCAGGGTTTTTCCACATGACTCCAAGGCTTTCTTTTTGGCTGGTCATTCTGTTAGGGTTCTGTTCACAACCACTTCCTTAATTACAGCCATGGAGCCAGACACGTGATATAAACGTTTAAACTGTTTATTGCAGTAAAGTAAAGTCCAGGTAAGGCAAAAATAAACAGTAACAGTTCAGGCTGAATGGAACAATGGATTTCCAGATCTTGGCAAACAAGCAGTAAATAATAAAGAAATGCAGCAGATGACTTAACTGAAACCAGTTTGTAGTAGCAGCCAGAATCATGCAGGTAATCCAGGAACAGAGAGACACATGAGCAGGCTAGGAACATCAATGACCAGCAAAGGATTCAGGAATAAGCAGGCATATATAGGCCACAGACAGGTGAGGATAATTAATTAGCAGGCTGGTTAACCCCTAATAGAGGAATGGCCGGACAGCAGCTCCTCTGGAGAATCACAGATACTGCAGGATAATGTGCACACAGGGTAACAAGGCATATCATAACACAGGGTAAAATGCACACAAAGAAACAGGGCAGATCATAACAAAAATACACACAAAGAAACAAGGCAGATCATAACAAAAATACACACAAAGAAACAAGGCAGATCATAACACGCACCAGCAGGAGAGCTCCATTGCTCCACTGCTAATTGTCATTGCTGAAATAGAAATTATAGGGCTGGCATTCTTAGTCTAAATTGTACTGTGTGATATAGCTCACACACAAACAGGAGAGCTCAATTGCTGCATTGCTAATTGTCATTGCTAAAATAGAAATAATAGGGCTGGCAGTCTTGGTCTAAATCTGCTGTCACATTGTAGTGTGTTATATAGCTCACACACAAACACAAGAGCTTCATTTCTCCATTGCTAATTGTCATTGTTAACTCCACTGCACCCTACATCTCCACCCTCCTCTCTATTCACGCTCCATCCCGCCCTCTCCGTTCTACCAATGACCGTCGCCTCTCTTCCCCCCCTGATAACCTCCTCCCACGCACGTATCCAAGACTTCGCCCGCGCTGCCCCCCTGCACTGGAACAAGCTCCCTCCCTCCATCAGCACTTCCCCTAATCTGTCCACTTTCAAACAGGCTTTAAAAACCCACCTTTTTCTTAAAGTCTTCCAGTCTCCCACTTAACTTCCTACCTTATCTTCTACCTCTCCCCCTTCATTCCCCTCCCCTATATCTGCCTCCATTCCCCCTTCTCTCCCTCTCTCCCCTGCGTCTCTGTCTGTCTACCCCACCCCTTAGATTGTACGCTCTTTTGAGCAGGGCCATCTCTCCTCCTGTTTCCACCATTTCTAACTTTGCTCTCCAGCTACTTAGCCCTCCTCCTCGAGGACACTCCAAACCCCGTCCCCTCTCGCTCCCTCCTCTCCCCTCTGGGGGTCTCCCTGTCATCTGCGCCCTCCCTCTTAGGCTCCGTCGTATACAGATCTTCCCTCTCCCCTCCCCTCTCTAGCTGTGCTTTGAGCTTACTGAGTTACTGTGCTTACTGTTTACTGTATTGTGCTGTCTCACCTCGTATTGTAATTTGTTTGTCCCTGTATGGCGCTATGGACACCTAGTGGCGCCCTATAAATAAAAATTAACAATAATAATAATTGCTGAAATAGAAATAATAGTGCTGGCAGTCTTGGTCTGAATCTACAGTCACATGGTACTGTGTTATGTAGCTCACACACAAACAGGAGAGCTCCATTGCTAATTGTCATTGCTGAAATAGAAATAATAGGGCTGGCATTCATGGTCTAAATCTGCAGTCACATTGTACTGTGTTATATAGCTCACACACAAACAGGAGAGCTCCATTGCTCCATTACTAATTGTCATTGCTGAAATAGAATAGGGCTGGCATTCTTGGTCTAAATTGTACTGTGTTATATAGCTCACACACAAGCAGGAGAGCTCTACTGCTCCATTGCTCATTGTCATTGCTGAAATGGAAATAATAGGGCTGGCAGTCTTGGTCTGAGTCTGCATTCAAATTGTACTGTGTTATATATCTCACATACAAACAGGAGAGCTCCATTGCTAATTATCATTCCTGAAATAGAAATAATAGGGCTGGCATTCTTGGTTTAAATTGTACTGTGTTATATAGCTCACTTACAAACAGGAGCGGTCCATTGCTCCATTGCTAATTGTCATTGCTGAAATAGAAATAGGACTGGCAGTGTTGTTCTTAATCTGCAG
Source organism: Mixophyes fleayi (assembly GCF_038048845.1). Classification (NCBI taxonomy): domain Eukaryota; kingdom Metazoa; phylum Chordata; class Amphibia; order Anura; family Limnodynastidae; genus Mixophyes; species Mixophyes fleayi. The sequence goes on along the minus strand of NC_134413.1, from coordinate 44,500,732 downwards.
TGACATTGTACTGTGTTATCAAAATGGATTTACAGCAGTACACAGAAGTCTAGGAGCACCAAGCAGTTGCTGGCACTAGTCATGATCATAGTAATCCCTTCTCGTCGTCTGCTAAAGCCTATGTTAAAGTGCAGTGTTTTTAAGTCAGGAAAGCAAAAATGTAAAAAAGCACCTTTTATCTTGGTAAAGACCTGTAATCCAGGCAAAGTTATCTTCAGAAAAAAATAAAATTGCCAACATGCCATTCTACACACACAGTGGCAAGGAAAGATTGAGACCTTCGCCTTTCTCTATGAGTGCTAGTTCTGCAACTGTCACTGAGGCATCTTCTTGTAAGGTCAGTGATGGCCAAGAAAGACTTTGTCATTCTGACTCATAAAATGGTGCCCAAATACTTACGTGTTAAAGCCGAGCTGGAAAAAACCAGTAAGGCATTAGAGGAAAATTTATGTTCAGATTCAGAAATTACACAAATCCCTGAGGAGAGTCTATCCACGAGTGCTATGTGTAAGCCTGACCTGTCTGATAGTGTACCCATAAAGAAGGCCTCTTTCAGCATTTCTGCAGATGTGTGCATGAACAGCCCAAGTGTAGCCGGTGATACACAAATTGAGGATGTCACTTTGGAATTGCAACAGGATGAGGGGGATATTTGTGTAGCTGACGAGGGCACTAATGAGGATGTTGATGAGGATGATGTTGTTTGTGTAAGTCCTGCACCAGTAGAAGCAGTTCTTGCACGTGATAAGAAGAATGCTATTGTCATGCCTGGACATAAGATCAAAAAAACCACCTCTTAAGTGTGGATTTATTATTATTATTTTTTTTTAAATAAATTTTTATTGAGATTTTGCAATACAAGATATTTAAAATATAATGGTTTGCATTGATTGCGGTATTAACAACAGCTTATGAAACCATAATACAATACAATATAAAGTACTATATGTACAGAATGCAAAAAAAAGGAAAAAGAAATAAAATGAAGGGGAGAAGGTGGGCAGAAGAAGAGGGTAGGGAAGAACGTATCAGGAGGAACCATCTATAGTCGACATGTATTTAATCAAAGGCTATGGCTCGAAGCCACTTGACTGTTAGTCCCTAGGGGTGAGCAACTGAGTCAAGTGATCCATGTGGGGAAGGGTGGTTTGTATAGTATTCATTTCAGGGAAACCATTTAATCCAGGGGGATGTTGCTGAGGCAGAGTATTTAAAACCCATTGTCTCCAGGACATAACTACGGTGGATTTTGGCTACAATTTTATGAAGAGGTGGGGCATCTGTAGACTTCCACTTCTGAGCAATCGCTGCCCTGGCAGCAATAAGTATGTGCCCAACAACATATCGGTTGTGATGCAGGATTTGTGGGGGATAATGATGTAGTAAAGGCAAAGCCGGACACACCGAAACTCATATATTAGATCAAACACTGCTACCCACAGTGGACATAACCTCGCACATGACCAAAAGACGTGCATAAAGGAGCCAATTTCACCACACTCCCGCCAACAATATTTAGAAACATTCGGTCAGAACTTATGGAGTTTATCGGGGGTGAGGTACAATCTGTGGATTACCTTAGCCAACTTCTCTGCATGGTTTATACATTTCGACATTTTAAAATGTTTTGGTATATCTATTCCAAATCCTCTTCAGTTAATGAGATCTCCAGGTCATCCTCCCAACGGGCCTGAATCAACAAGGCACGTGACTTGCCAGGTGCCAACAAAATCTAGTACCAAGAGGAGATACCACCCGAATGGGAGGAGGACGAGAAGAGTGTTCCTATATTAAGGGGAACAGGTTTGAGTACTAATGGATGGAGAAAATATGATTGCATCCAATGCTTAACCTGAAGGTACTTATAAAAGTGACGGTGTGAAAGGGTATACCAATCTTGTAGTTGGGAGAAGGACATGATTGCATTATTCTCCCGAAGATCCTGCAACCGAACCGCACCATGACTATGCCAAAAATCAAGGCAGAGGTTTGGGATTAGGTAGGAGAGTGCCTTTACGGAGAGGTGAGAAGAGGGGAGACATGAATCTTGGGTTGAAGCCATCATTTTATCCCAGACTCTAAGGGAGTCAGAGACACTTCGGAGAGGAGTGAATAAAATCGGTCTACTAACTTTATCCAACCATAGCAAGTCTTTCAGAGGGGAGCTATATGATTCTATAAGGACCCAGGGTTTGTGAGTAAGGGAGCTTGCTGATAAGCTTCCAATTTAGGGGCAGCTATCCCCTCTCTAAGCTTGGAGCGAAACATTTGGTTCCTAGTCATCCTGGGGCGTTTCCTACACCAGACAAAGCTAAAAGCAACAAAGTAAAACTTGTTAATAAGAGACATGGGAGCCAAATAAGGGATAGAATGGAACAGGTACAGGATCTTCGGGAGTAACATCATCTTCAGAAAGGCCACCCTTCCCAACCAAGAAATCTCGTAAGTCACCCAGGACTTGGTAAGAGCAACAAATTGCGCCAGTAAAGGTTGATATTACATTCAGCAAATTGTTGAGGGTCCGAGGGGATGAGTATACCCAAATACTTCATAGCAGATGAACACCAATGGAATCGGTACTCAGCTTGGAGTGACTGGAGGGAGCCCTGCGAAAGGGGAACTCCCAGTGCCTTCGTTTTGAATGGGTTAAGTTTATAATAAGAGGCTGCAGAATAGTCTTCCAAGATTCTATATATAGCAGGGATGGAAGTCTCAGGCTTAGTGACAAATAACAATACATCATCAGCGAAAAGACAGATTTTATGCTGGTGATTGCCAATGTAGGACCCCGTAACCAAGTCAGATGTTCTAATCTTTTCAGCCAGTGGTTCCATAGCTAGTGCAAAAATCAACAGGGATGGGGGGCAACCCTTTCTTGCACCATTGGTTATCTGGAAGGCAGAGGAAAGGAACCCATTGCTAAACACCCTAGCCGAGGGTCTAGAATAGAGGGTACTTATGGCCTGGAGAAAGAACCCAGAGAACCCAAATTTAGATAGAACTGAAGACAGGTAAGCCCAACTGATCCTATCAAACAATTTAATCTGCAGGCACAGGAGGTCCCCACACTCGTTCAGGCGTTATTTATTTGCAGCCTCATGTACCAGGATCTTAAAGCAGGAGCCTAGTGTCTGCACACAATACACGTGGGGTATTACATTGCTGGCTCACAGGGGGACCCAGTAGAGCAGGCTGCCCAGGTATCCGGCAGGTCTTTGGGCTCAAGAGTCGGGTCGGTGCTGCTTGGTGGGTTCCGTTGGCCACGCCCACCGGAAGTATGTTTCTGGCAGCCCCGTTGGCATTCGATGTCCGGTATCCTAACCGGAAACAGACCTGTACACGGAGGCACCCTCAGACCGCCGGCAAGATATAGCTCATTGGTGAGGAGAGGGCAACCGCGGAGGCCACAGGTGGGGTTTGGCAGTCGCGCCGGGCGACCCTCCAGGCACTGCTAGAATGAGAGAAAGAGAAAATATGTATAGAGGGGCACTCAATGGGTTTAAATTGTTGAATATAGACTGTCAAATTGAGAAAGATTCATATATATATAAAAAACATAGCTTTATTGGTATTCATTAAAATACTAGAGTTCCCCATATAGTATCTGGGGTTAATGACAAATCACAAAATTAGCGAAAATATTAAAAAATGTGAATGAGTAATAGTGACCAGAATTAAGGATACTGTTAATAAGCAGTGTTACCTGCTATTCTGTGTTGCTGTCTGTAATATTAATTGTGGGTAAAATACCCTATATAGTATAAGTCAAAATACCTGTAGTCTAAACCTTACAGTGATAAGAGTATAATCCTTTTAATAATATGTAACGATATAAAGACCGCGTTTATACGCGTAGTCACTCTGAATGGAGTTGAAAGGACAGATCAAGATATACAGTTTCCTGTAATCAGCTTTGCCGTGTTTACATAAGGATTATGCTAATAGGATTATCCACAACACCTATACAGTACTATTGTATTATTCGTTGTTATCTATGTGTATAGAGACTTTATTGATAATATGAGTCTAGTTTCATTATCCAACAATAGTAGAATCAAAAGCCCAAAATGAGTGGCTCTGCATGGTGGGGTTAATGCTGCTTTCCCTGTAAAGGACCCTGTATAACAGACGCTGATATACGCGACTATTATGTTAACATATCTATCCTAATACGGAATATAGACGATGTTATAAGTAGCCCCCTAACATGAACCCAGTGATTTATAGGTGATAACACTAAAGGTTAGAGCAGTGGTTCCCAAACTTTTGCAGTTCGCGGCACCCTTAGAGTCTCCAAATTTTTTCAAGGCACCCCTCCAAAATAATTACTGAACAGTCCTGTTTTAGAGGTAGTTGGGTCAAAAAGTTGTAATAAGTATTTAGGTCACGACAGAAATACTTATTTAGTTGTATGCAAAAATGCCCCCTGCATCCAGGCACACTGCCCCCTCTGCATCCAGGCACACTGCCCCCTCTGCAACCAGGCACACTGCCCTCTCTCATGTTGCCCCCTCTGTTACGCTGGCCCCCTCCTCTGCCCTCTGTCACGCTGGCCCCCTCCTCTGCCCTCTGTCACGCTGGCCCCTCCTCTGCCATCTCTCACACTGTCCCCCTCCTCTGCCCTCTCTCCCCCTCCTCTGTCCTCCTCCTCTGCCATATGTCCCCCTCCTCTGCCCTCTGCCCCCCTCCTCTGCTCTCTGCCCCTCTGCCCTCTGTCCCCCTCCTCTGCCCTCTGTCCCCCTCCTCCTCTGCCATCTGTCCTCCTCTTCTGCTCTCTGTCCCCCTCCTCTGCCCTCCTACTCTGCCCTCTGTCCCCCTCCTCTGTCCTCCTGGTCTGCCATCTGTCCTCCTCCTCTGCTCTCTGTCCTCCTCCTCTGCCCTCTGTCCCCCTCCTCTGCCCTCTGTCCTCCTCCTCTGCCCTCTGTCCTCCTCCTCTGCCATCTGTCCTCCTCTGCTCTCTGTCCTCCTGGTCTGCCATCTGTCCCCCTCCTCTGCCCTCTGTCCTCCTCCTCTGCCCTCTGTCCTCCTCCTCTGCCATCTGTCCTCCTCTGCTCTCTGTCCTCCTGGTCTGCCATCTGTCCTCCTCCTCTGCTCTCTGTCCTCCTGGTCTGCCATCTGTCCTCCTCCTCTGCTCTCTGTCCTCCTGGTCTGCCCTCTGTCCCCCTCCTCCTCTGCCCTCCTCCTTTGCCATCTGTCTTCCTCCTCCTCTGCCCTCGGTCTGCTCTCTGTCCCCCTCCTCCTCTGCCATCTGTCCTCCTGGTCTGCCCTCTGTCCCCCTCCTCCTCTGCCATCTGTCCTCCTGATCTGCCCTCTGTCCCCCTCCTCCTCTGCCATCTGTTCTCCTGGTCTGCCCTCTGTCCCCCTCCTCCTCTGCCATCTGTCCTCCTGGTCTGCCCTTTGTCCCCCTCCTCCTCTGCCATCTGTCTTCCTGGTCTGCCCTCTGTCCCCCTCCTCCTCTGCCATCTGTCCTCCTGGTCTGCCCTCTGTCCCCCTTCTCCTCTGCCCTCTGTCCTCCTTCTTTGCCATCTGTCCTCCTCCTCCTCTGCCCTCGGTCTGCCCTCTGTCCCCCTCCTCCTCTGCCCTCTGTCCTCCCTCTTTGCCATCTGTCCTCCTCCTCCTCTGCCCTCGGTCTGCTCTCTGTCCCCCTCCTCCTCTGCCATCTGTCCTCCTGGTCTGCCCTCTGTCCCCCTCCTCCTCTGCCATCTGTCCTCCTGGTCTGCCCTCTGTCCCCCTCCTCTGCCCTCTGTCCTCCTTCTTTGCCATCTGTCCTCCTCTGCCCTCGGTCTGCCCTCTGTCCCCCTCCTCCTCTGCCATCTGTCCTCCTGGTCTGCCCTCTGTCCCCCTCCTCCTCTGCCATCTGTCCTCCTCCTCCTCTGCCATCTGTCCTCCTGGTCTGCCCTCTGTCCCCCTTCTCCTCTGCCCTCTGTCCTCCTTCTTTGCCATCTGTCCTCCTCCTCCTCTGCCCTCGGTCTGCCCTCTGTCCCCCTCCTCCTCTGCCCTCTGTCCTCCTTCTTTGCCATCTGTCCTCCTCCTCCTCTGCCCTCGGTCTGCCCTCTGTCCCCCTCCTCCTCTGCCCTCTGTCCTCCCTCTTTGCCATCTGTGTCCTCCTCCTCCTCTGCCCCACGCCAGGCAAAAAAAAAAGAAAGAAAACAGAAACTTACCAATCCGCGCGGTGCCGGGACCCAGCAGCCTCCTCTCTCCCGCAGCTGTCACTGAATGACATCAGTGACAGCTGCGGGAGAGAGGAGGCTGCTGGGTCCCGGCGCCGCGCGGATTGGTAAGTTTCTGTTTTCTTTCTTTTTTTTTTGGCTGGCCCGCGGCACCCCAGTGACAGCGCCGCGGCACCCCTGGGAGCCGCGGCGCACACTTTGGGAACCGCCGAGTTAGAGTAATATTTCAAGTTTAACAAGACAGCATTGCACAGAAATGCCTAACGCGCGTTTCGCTAATTGGCTTTATCAAAGGCAAGCCGAAACAGCCCTACAGTGTCCTATTTAAAGCGTACAGCACCGCCTCCAAATGACGTCAGTGTAAGTGACGTTTTGGGGAAACCAGGGGTGGAGTTACTTGATTGGCAGGTATGCATGACAATGTTCTAATAGCGTTGTAATGAACACACTGTAGATGTACCAACGGTTTGTAGTAACAGAGAATGTATGTTTATGAAAAGAGATACCTTCCGAGACAATTTAATAAAGATACAGTAATCTAGATGTAAGATTATATAGTTGTAGATTGCATGTTATCAGATATAATAAACTGTATTTTATAAACATTATTTTGGATACAATACTAATATACATTTGGCTGAAACTATAAATCTTGATTTCATTAAGAGAGATACATTGTTGATTATAGGGTTATAAAAGGTGTCATTCTTAAAAGGTAAGTATGGATTGTTCAGATAATCAATTTAAGTCTGGTGTGTTGTAAACATTAATAAAACAAAATTATTTTCCCTAACAGTTGTACTGTGAGTGGATTATTTTAATTAAGTGAGATGAGTAATAATAATCATTATCCCATTATGTGGGAAATAGTAACTAAATTAAGCGTGAAGTGAAAAAACAACAATTCAAGAAAAATAAATGTAAAATAAAAAATGAAAAGTGAAAAAGTGTTGAACAGTGTACATGGTGCGAATTGAGTGAGCTATTTATTTAATTATCAGAATACTTATTTGTAATAAGTATCTGTGCAATGCTGTCTTGTTAAACTTGAAATATTACTCTAACCTTTAGTGTTTTCGCCTATAAATCACTGGGCTCATGTTAGGGGGCTACTTATAACATCGTCTATATTCCGTATTAGGATAGATATGTTAACATAATAGTCGCGTATATCAGCGTCTGTTATACAGGGTCCTTTACAGGGAAAGCAGCATTAACCCCACCATGCAGAGCCACTCATTATGGGCTTTTGATTCTACTATTGTTGGATAATGAAACTAGACTCATATTATCAATAAAGTCTCTATACACATAGATAACAACGAATAATACAATAGTACTGTATAGGTGTTATGGATAATCCTATTAGCATAATCCTTATGTAAATACGGCACAGCTGATTACAGGAAATAGACAACAACGAATCATACAATAGTACTGTATAGGTGTTATGGATAATCCTATTAGCATAATCCTTATGTAAACACGGCAAAGCTGATTACAGGAAACTGTATATCTTGATCTGTCCTTTCAACTCCATTCAGAGTGACTACGCGTATAAACGCGGTCTTTATATCGTTACATATTATTAAAAGTATTATACTCTTATCACTGTAAGGTTTAGACTACAGGTATTTTGACTTATACTATATAGGGTATTTTACCCACAATTAATATTACAGACATCAACACAGAAT